>NW_006796149.1:667247-684723 GCF_000442215.2 Lipotes vexillifer
GTGGTCATTTTTAAGTCTTTTGTCATTTACAGACAGTTCTGGGTGTACTCTGATGCTTTTGCAAAAATGTTCCTATAAAAGGCTTTCATCTTCAAGGAATTCATGGAAAAGACTCTGACAAGTACAGGTTTCTGGTAACTGACTATACTGTTGAACTGAATGAATAAGCATTTTCAGAACCCTAATGGAAAACTGATGAATTCATAAAAGTGCTAACAAAAGATCAAGATGAGAAAAAAAATTAATTACATGGGACTGAATGAACTGATGAGGATGATCATAATCTTTGAGACTTTCTGTTTGAATAAAAAAAAAAAATCCCACAAGGACTCAGAGGCAAAAAATATACAAATCAATTATCACTGCAAAGTAAAGGAGCTGTTACAGTGGAGGATTACTGGACTGAATGTCAGTATTATGACAGAGTATGAGTGTGTTTTGTGTTTGCAATTATTGTTGCTTTTGTTGTGGTCATCCATTTACAATGCTTGGTGTCAGTTTATTTATCTCTTGTAAAAATAAAATACAGTGTGTGTGTGTGTGTGTGTGAAAAAGTACTTGGTATGTTTGGTCTTCACTAGGAAGAAAAATGATGAGGGAGGAGTTGAGGAAACTAGAACATTGATGAGAAATCTGTGAAAATTTGAATTATTATATATATTTTTAATGTTGGCAGCTAATTCTGTATTTTGTAAAACAGTGTACAGGCCAAACAACACATCCATGGGCAGCTGGCCTGTGTATCCCCATATTTATTGATATTACTGAATGTGTTTTAAAAAGTACATATTTCTAAATAAAAAATAAAAATGTAAAAAAAAAAAAAAAAGAGAGAAAAACAGAGGCATAAAGAGAGTGATCGCTTCTACTTACAAGCACTTCATGATGGAGATAAACTTTGAGGTGACGTCTTTAATCTCTGAATACAAAAGTAAAACTGGATAATAGATTCCTGTTTCTTTTGTTGACTCTTAAAATTTGTTTTTATGACACTTTCATTAGTTTTCATTTTGTTACTTCGTGTGTGTGTGTGTGTGTGTGTGTGTGTGTGTGTCTCCCCTCCCCCCCCTCCCATGTGGCCCTATGAACTTACCCAACTCGTAGAAACCACCTGCCAACTTAGTCTTAATGAGAACACAAGGAACACTTAGTTTTAATATGTGTAAAGAAAAGTGTGTATATGTTTTAAGTTTTCCCTACTCTTTATTAATCTTCCAACTCTATGTATAAACTAAAACGATGAAGAGAGGAATTAATAACAATATTCTTGAAAGGCTAATACTAAATTGAATGAAATTGCGAGGAAGATAAAGGAAGATAATTCCAATTCAACTTCTAATTGGGTGGGCTCAGTTACTCGAATTAATCTTTTAAAAAGTGCCACTTAACAAATTTTTGAAGCAATTTGCCTAGCAAAGAAAATCTTTTGAAACGTGTAACATATCAAAGCAATCTAGGATATTTACAAAAGAAAATTAGGAAACATCAATCAAAATTTTAAAGGAAAACTTTATCCAAAAATTCCATTTCTAAAAATTTATCTTCCAGATATATTCAAACATGTGCAAATGTTATGTCCACAAGGACATATACCACAACAACATTTATAACTACAAAACACTGGAAATAGCCTAAATGCTATGAACAGGAGAATGATAAAATTCCATGCAGTCATTAAGAAGAATGAGATAGCTTTACCTGCATTGATATGAAACAATCCATAAGATACACAGAGAAACAAAACGTATAGGACAATGTAGAATTTCTCTTTTATGTGATTACATACATTTATATATTTCTTTATATATACACAGATATAAGCGTATGTGTATACATGCATACACTATCTCTGTAAATATACACAAGAAACTGATGATAAGTAAGAGGCTAGGGGGAAAGGGTGGCAAGGAGTCAATTTATACCGCATAATTTTTTGTACCATTTGAATTTTGTATTCTGCATATGCTATCCATACATCTAATTTTAAAATCTGGACCCAAGAAAACTAATGCATCACGTTTCATATATATGATTAATGTTGATGGAATTCTCAGTTTGTCATATGTTAACTGTAGAGCTTTAAAACAAAAAGGTTTCATGACCTACCTAAGTCATGTGGGCTTTGATCCAGAACACATATCTTGCCCATAGTCACATGCTACCCAATATGTTATAGAAGGGCAGGATGTAATTTTAGGAAATTGGAGAGGTACAGGAAGATGGGAAGAACACATATAATAACAAATAAACCTGGAAAAGTATACACTGACTATTCCATAAACAATGATAAACTAGTGAAAGTTAATATTCAGAATAAAGCAATCAAATTTCCATTTTAAGAATACTAGTCTGGGGCTTCCCTGGTGGCGCAGTGGTTGAGAGTCCGCCTGCCGATGCAGGGGACGCGGGTTGTGCCCCGGTCTGGGAAGGTCCCACATGCCGCGGAGCGGCTGGGCCTATGAGCCATGGCCGCTGAGCCTGCGCGTCCGGAGCCTGTGCTCCGCAACGGGAGAGGCCACAACAGTGAGAGGCCCGCATACCGCAAAAAAAAAAAAAGAATACTAGTCTGGGGCTTCCCTGGTAGCACAGTGGTTAAGAATCCGCCTGCCAATGCAGGGGACATGGGTTCGAGCCCTAGTCCGGGAAGATCCCACATGCCGCGGAGCAACTAAGCCCGTGCACCACAACTACTGAGCCTGTGCTCTTAGACCCTGTGAGTCACAACTACTGAGACTGCATGCCACAACTACTGAAGCCCATGTGCCTAGAGTCCGTGCTCCACAACAAGAGAAGCCACCGCAATGAGAAGCCCGCGTACCACAACGAAGAGTAGCCCCTGCGCGCTGAAACTAGAGAAAGCCCACGTGCAGCAACGAAGACCCAACGCAGCCAAAAATAAAATAAATAAATTTATTTTTTAAAAAAAGAAAAATACTAGTCTGGCATCAATGTGGAGAGTTAAGTAGAGAGGTGCAAGACATAGGGAGATATAAATATTGAAAAATATTTTTGAGTGAGAGATGATGAAGCCTAAACTAAGCTGTAGCAGGGAAGATAAACAAAGGTTATAAGAGGGGCTTCCCTGGTGGCGCAGTGGTTGAGAGTCTGCCTGCCGATGCGGGGGACACAGGTTCGTGCCCCGGTCCGGTAGGATCCCACATGCTGCGCAGCGGCTGGGCCCGTGAGCCATGGCCGCTGAGCTTGCGCGTCCGGAGCCTGTGGTCCACAACGGGAGAGGCCACAGCCGTGAGAGGCCCGCATACCGCAAAAAAAAAAAAAAAAAAAAAAAAGGTTATAAGAGCTGTTAAGGAGATAGAATTAACTAAACTTTGTGACAGATCAAATAGGGGAGGGTAAGTGTGTAAAAATGAGCATATCCAATTTTCTGGCTTTAGTAACTTGGTGGAAAGATAATGTTGCCATTAACCAGAAGAAGTAACAGTAGGTAAGGAAAAGGTTTAGAAGGAAATATAACGAACCCTGTTTTCAAATGTCAACAGGGAGATGTTCCTTTGGAACATCTAAGAGAAGATACCTAGTAGGCAACTTGGGAGATAATTCTAGGTTGGAGATGTAGTTTAGGAGGTAGTCATGGATATGGATATTACCCCAAGTACATTATATAGAGGAAGGGAGTACATTAAACAGATCAAGAAAGAATTATCACAATGATGTGCTGTCTCAGAAGAGTAGAAGGAAAGAGAGCCAGAAGAACCAAATTGTGTAGAGATTGTAATAGTCTACAAAGATGGCTGCCATCAAGTTCTTCCCTTCCTATACACAGAAGCCACTCCACTGAAAGACAGAGCTTACTTCTTGGCCTCTTCAATCTGAGCTGGCCCTCAGATTCCTGAGCACTCCTGTAGCTACTATGACCAATAAAATATGGCAGAAGTGACACTCTGAAACTTTTGAAGCCAGGCCTTAAGACAACTGGCAGCTTCTGTTTCTTTCCTCTTGTAATGCTCTTTATTAGAACCCAACTGCTGGCCTGTAAGTCCAAGCAGCTGCATAGAGAGGCCTACATGAAGGAGAACTGAGTCCCCTGATATACAGCCCCAGCTGAGCTGACAGCCAGCATCCAGCATCATCTCCCAGCCATGAATGTGAGGTCATTTTGGACCTTCTGGCCTTCCCAGCACCCAACTCTACATAACTTAAAGCAGAACCATCCAGTCAAATCAAAGAATCATGAGAAGTAATACAGAGTTACAGTTTTAAACCACTAGGTTTGGGGTGGACTATTACACAGTTATAGATAACCAAAACAGAGGTCAAGTAAAATAAAAACTGAAAATAATCCAGGATTTTTTTTACCGTTGACCTTTGAAGAAGTATTTTCAGGAGAATGGTAGGGCAAAAACCAGGTTTTAGTGAGCTAAACATTGGATGAAAAGTTAAGAAGCAAGAACACAGGTAGACTATGGATATTTTTATGTTAAAAGTTCATGTACTGGGCACTAATTCACAGCTGAGAAAGCAACTCTGTTAAACTGACACTAAATAGATAAACATTTATATATAAGTATATATTTTATATCTATCTCCTAACAAATGACAAAAGAACAGTACCCAAAATTATTGACTCATACATAAAAATCCTAAAGAGCACTAATAGTCATGTAAAAGGGAAGATTCATATTTCCCAAAAGCTCTGGTTTTCCCACATATTTTAATAAATTAAAAAAACCGTATTTTATAGTTCTACATATCTATCAACCAAAATGTGGTCATAATACTTTTCCTTAATGTGGTGCCATTTATGCTATAGCATATTAACCAACTAAGAGGCTTTTTTTAAAGAAAAACATGAAAAACAATTTTTTACAAGTAGAATAAAATCAAGTTTTCTTCCTTAGTGGGAATATAAGACAAGAGTCCTTACCAGTAGAAGAAGAAAAGTAAAGACATACTGTTGAATGCTGTTCTAATTAATTATATGTTAGTTTAATTCTTAAAATGGTCAGGCAAAATTGTCAAGAAGCAGAATGTGTTATGTGTGCTTGCTGTTATCTTGGTGATTACAAAAAAATGTTTTTTTAATAATTATTAAATTTAATTCTTTGCTAAATTCATTATTTTAACAACTTACTGTAAAATCTTCTAAACAAAGCATATCATTGTTTATTAAGCAGAATTGCTAAATAAAATTTAACCTTTTAAAAAATCACAATCTTTATTAAAAATATAAACCAGTGAACCATATTGTAGATGCTGGTATAGATAGTTTTTGGTCAAGGATAGGATTGGTTATAACAATAAAAGATGAAGGCTATGCTAAAAGAAAATAGATTTAAATTAAATAATATAAAAACACTACTCTTTTCGAAAACTAAGTATTCATGGTTAAACAATGATATCACATGCATTCACTACATTACACTTCAAAACTATTATACTGTACCGCTTCAGAGCCAGAGCTTCTCCTCCATGACTCGAATCATTACCAGCATCGTGGACTGCCTCATAGTGTTTGAAAAGTTCATCAGCAGATCCAAGAGATTTCATACACTGCGGACATATGAAACCCTATAGAAAGAGGTAGAAAAAGGTTTCAAAATAGTATTTAGTATTGCAAAATAACCATTTGTATGTTATTAAATACAGTCATATGTATTATTCATACCAACAGGTAAATTGTAATTTACAGTGTTAAGCCCAAATTGTGGTATTGGGCAAAGGTACATCACTGCCTATCCTGGCTGCAGTTTACAAAATGTTTTTTAAAACCCTTACAACCATCTTTTAGGTTGAATAAATTAATGGCTAGAGTATAGAATTCTAATCTGAGAAGTTAGTTCTAATCTAGAAGTCTAGTTGAGAAGACTTGCCATCATATCCTCCATCTCTCTAGATATCTCCCTTAGTAAAACAATATCTGCTCCAATCTACTGCACAGGAATAACCAAAATATTAAGAACATGAAGCACTCTGATCATTGAGAAAAAAGGTAATATAAATAACTCATAATTACCACAGAGTATCTACAATGGTTGAGAAGTATTTTCATCATTAAATTCCTTGCTAACTTAAGATTAACACTATAAAAGCTTAAAATTAATATATAGTCCCATAAAATATTAAAAACTTATAAATAATCCCAGAATTATTATATAGTTATGGCATACAAGGTCCTGCAGGTATAGTCCCCCAATGACCTAACCAATCTGATCTCTGGACATCCCTTACTCTATATAACATGCTTCAACTATACTGAAGCACCTATGTTTCCCTGAACACACCACAGTATCTCACATTTTTACGCCTTTGCATATATTGCTTTTTTCCTCCAGCATTCTCATCATCAGTTTGTCAAGTTTCTACATCCACTATAATACACAATACAATGAAGCTTTTAATCTATGTTTCCCTAATGGCTAGTGTAGTATTTTGAACATACCATATACTTTCTACAGAGTGTACTTATTTAATGAAATATGAATGAACTTGGCGGGCAGAATTTGGCAAAAAAACAGAAGAGATTTAACAGCTTGCAGATTATAAAACCTTCCAAAGGATACACTGAGCTAAGTAATAAGTACTCCGGACACATAAAAATTAAGAATAAACAAATAACTTCTGCTCCTTTGTTGGGTACTATACAAATAACATACCCTCACATCATTTATGCACATCATATGGCAGAATCAAGGTTCAATGAACATAACATTACCAGACAATGGTATAACAGAAGTATTGATACATATAAAGAACTATAGGAACACAAGAGAAATATCCAAATCTGCCTGCGGCAGCAGTTAACACTTTCCAAACACACACACACACACACACACACACACACACACACACACACACACACAACACACACACTATGTATATGTGTATATATACATATATGTAGACATATGTCTATATGAGACACTGGAATTAGGTACTGAATAGGAGTTTACTTGTCAGAAATAAAGGCATTCTAAGCACATGGAGGAGCATGAACAAAGATGTAGGAAAAGGTATGAAACACAGTCATGCTGCATTTGGGAAACAAAGGTATGTTCTGATCACAGAGCCAGAGTGAAGGGCAGGGGCACTACGGGTGAATGAATGCAATGATCCCTTATGAAACTCCTAAAGTAAGCAAAGACAGTAGTACTGAGGATGCGCCTTTGAACATCCAGAGATATGTGATGCTCAGCACTGTCTTCTGAATGAATGAATGCCCCCAGCCTGTGTGTTAATCTACTTGGTATTATCTTTTTTCAAAGCCATCTATTATCTACCATCATATTTCATAATGGCTCTATATTAAGCTCTATTTGGTATTCTTATAACTTCTGCCCAGTAACTGCTGTACCACACTAGTTAACATGCTTTTAGTGCAACAGCACATAAACCCCTATAATATTTAGCTTGTCATTTCTCTTTCGTGTCACAGCTTCTGCTAGTAACTAGAAGGCAAATTACAGTATTCCTCAGGAAATCCACATCCCAATTATGCTATTTAATCTTCAAAACTTTGGCTTTTTGACCACTGTCTTTACTTCCAGGTTTTGGCTCGAGATACCCAAGGACGCCAAAAAGCTACTGATCCCATTAGGGTATGCCATACTTTCTTAAAGCTTCTAAACATTACCAGGTTAATACTCCAGAAAGAACTGATTCATCCCTAAAGAGAAATTTTAGAAATTCAGTAATACATATTTAGAAATATTCCACCTAAGTAAATTTTCCATGTGATTAGAGCTTGCACGTTTAAATAAAACCTCAATTTTGGGACATTTCTGATGAAAATAATTCTAAAATACATATATGCACTTCCTCACCTACTTAAACAGATGATATTAAACCTTTGCTTAATGTCCCAGAAGCATAAATATTTATCACTGAATGGGTGTCTTCCACTCTATTAATTCTGGCAAGTCTCTAATTCCTGTACCCACATTCTATAGTTTTTCTAACACCCTGTTTTGTCTTTCAACAATCATTTCTAAAAATTATTCCTATGCTATTTCTAGCAGTGCTTGCCTGATATGGATAGGAAAGATAGATTAAGGGAAAAAAAGTTTATTAAACCACATCACTCATTTAAAATAAAAGTAAAGGGACTTCCCTGGTGGTCCAGTGGTTAAGAATCCACCTTCCAATGCAGGGGATGCGGTTCGATCCCTGGGCAGGGAACTAAGACCCCACATGCCATGGAGCAACTAAGCCCGCATGCCACTACAGAGCTCATGCGCTCTGGAGCCTGCGCGCCACAACTACTGAGCCTGCACGCTGCAGCGAAAGATCCCGCGTGCCACAACTAAGACCCAACGCAGCCAAAAATAAATATTTTTTTAAAAAAAAAGTAAAATAAGCTCAGAATGAATATCTGAGGGATGTCCCATGAATAGAGTACATGACCTTTAGTTCACGGGCTTTGTGATACTAATTCTGGATATTAAGAGACTCCTCTATTTTTTCTAAACTATCTTCAAGGGAATTAAGGTTGCTAGATAGATAACTTACAAACAGTAAAACAGCAAACAATAATACACCAAAATAGCCAGCTACATTTTATTTCCCTTAATCATTCCAAATATCTCACCTACTCACTCTCTCTCTCTCTCTCTCTCTCTCTCTCTCTCTCACACACACACACACACACACACACACACACACACACACACACACACACACACACACACAGTGTTGACTTAAGATTAAAAGCATTAAATTCCTTACTGTTAGTTTTCAGTTATCTGTAATCCTTTCTCAGATCCACCATAGCTAAGAACTTAGGTTAACTTGATACTTATGATACCCTATTGTACCAAGTGTCCTTTCAGTTAAAAGCAAAGTTCTTATTTAAGTGACAGGTAGGTAAGATAGTCAGTTTTGATTTTGGCTAACCCATAAAGAAAAGTTGACCCATATGTTCTGTAAGAAAAACAACTGGTAAAATGCTAAGCAGAGTTCCAAGAATCTTTTATGCCTCTATCTTTGCTCACACTGCCTCCGTAGTTTAACTAGCGTCCTATTTGCACTCATTTCCCCACCACCCTAGAGAATGTCTGGTTTAATTTTTCCCCTCTTCAAGTTCTTCTGCAGTTCCCCTCAAGCTGAATCAGACATTGTACTCTTTTTGCAAATATCTATCAGAAAAACTTCCTGGCATAGAGACCATATCTTATTTATCTTTTGATCTCCTGTACCTACCAAAATACCTGGCACATAAGAGGTACTCTATTAATGTTAAATAAGTGAAAGTTTGGTGAGATCATTTTCTTATACATCATTAACTCATAGGAAAGAGTAAGTCTGATTTCTTTGTCTTTTATGGTAAAAAAAGTTTCATTCTTTTAAAAGATTTGTAAAAGAATTTTTTAAAAAGCTACATCTCCCTTTGTTTTTAGAATACTGCAATAATTTTCAAAGGAAGGAGATATATCAAGATCATCTGAGAAATTTTTTCCAGACTAAAAATGGGCAACACTTCCCCTCACTCCCTCCCACTCCCAGCCTTCTGTATACACCAGCCTCACACACTACAGAGAACATTTGGGTGACCCATGATTAATAACAGGTGTATATCATTCTGTCACTTCCAACAGGTCTGGGGAATCAAAACAAAGACTGAAACAGTGGTAGGTCCAGATTCTAATGCTGTATATTTTTCCAAATAAAGACAGTAACAGTTGACATGCAAAGTCCTCTTTCTATGTAAGAGTAAAGCATCTTAACCTAAAGCATTTTAAAACATTCATTAATAAAACATTAACTACATAATAAAGATATAACTTACAAATGTTGAAATAAAAACATTCACTTTATATTTCAAATTTCATGGCAAAATTTATGCAAAAATATAAACTTAAACTTTTATATATGTTTACAGATTCACAAAAAGACTGCTGCAAACAGTAAGAACAGCCAACTTGCCACGAGCCTCTTTTCCTTATTAAACCTTCTTAGAGCATGCATAATTAAAGCAATCCACATTCCCTTACAGCAGAAAAAGTTAAGCAACACTGAGGCAAGGAAAAACAAAGCTATTTTGAGGAACCCAAAACCAAGCTGCTAAAACAAAATATTCAGGACCCACAGTAACACTGGAGTCATTAAGAAGAAGTTCCTGTCCTCTTGTCTCATTTTCAGCGTGCACTTTCTGGTAATGCTCCGACAAATCAATAGCAGTTATACATCTTTTCATACATAATGGACAGATGAAACCCTGTGAAATAACAACTTTTAGGAGGATATATACAAAAAGTTATTTATGAAACAAAACAGAAACAATGAAAATAGACATAACAGGAAAATAATAGTATATTTCTTTTTAGTATATGGAAGGAAAATTTTCAAGTAGTAACTGGGCAAAAGGTGAAAGACCTATCCAAATTAGGACTCTGAAATTAGTTTCCATCCTTATGCTACAGATTCCCATTGGTCAATTTTATTGAGTAACCAGTTGCTTTAGTTGGAATATTATTTATTATTCTCTTTGTTTATGATACTTTGTCCTTACTTATCTAAGAGCTAGTATGGGCAAGCTAGCCTTTATTTTAGATCAAGAAATGACTGGCAGTTTTAACAAATACTTTTATGTAGATGATGTTCTCAACAAAAAAGTTGTTATAATGAAAGCAATTTTTAGTCTTCACCATCTTCCACTAGCCTAAGATCCCATTCTTGCCCATACCCATAATTCCCAGTAGGTTACCCTTCCTTCTAATTTTATGAGCCAAATAAAATCATTTAAAAAAAATCTCCCAAATTCCCCATACCTAATAATACATGTATTTTAAAATGTGGGCTGTTACACTGATCTATGGTTTGGGGTTTTGTCAGATAGGAACAGTAAAAGGATAAGAGAATAAAGGAGTTCAGAGTATCAGGGAGAAAGTAAATTAAATGAAGACAGTGGTGAAGGACAATAGGTTACAAAGGTTGTAACGTCATGAGTTTTGGTGTCAGAAATAGATGTGGGTTTGAGTCTCAACCAATACTGACTATATAACTTTAAAAAATTCACTTTACCCTGCTAAATGTCAGTTTCCTCATCTATAAAATGGGACTAATATTAGCACCTATTTGTCTAGAGTTATTGTGCAGTGTATAAAATGCTTAGTACAGTGCCTGAGACATTATAAGTGCTCAACAAGTATTAACTGTCATTAGATGTATGGTTAGAGAGTAAAGGAAACGAAGCCAAGAAAGGTTGACAAACTAGAAGAAAAAATAAAAATTAAAAATCTAAAATAATCAGCAAGGCCAAGGAAGGTAAGTAGTGAGACTATGAAAGTTTTTGAGAGGACAGTCAGTTGAGGTAAGGAACGTAGAGATATGATTTTAACATGTCAGGTAAAATTATTCTGCCTGATAAGAAGATGGAAGGTACTGCCATGGGCTTGAGTAACTAGAAAAGAAAAGTAATAAAGATCATTGGCACTGATAACATTAAAAACTGGGAGGCTAAGATGTTCCTTGAGTTCCTTGATGTATGTTAGGATCATAGCAAGGAAGAGGAAGACTACAAACAAGGTTCCAAAGTAAGAGGCAAGACAGGGTAGCAGTTAAGAGCTAGTCTTAGGCTTGAATCCTGGATTCACACCACTCTTAGTAGCTTATATTACCTTCAATTTCCTCATCTGTTAAATGATGTAACAGTAACACCTACTCCATATGGGGAAGGGGGTCTCGTGAGAATTAAATAATTCATATTAAGTCCTTATCACAGCATCTGATACAAAGAAAACATTCAATAAATGTTAGCTATCATTAATATCATTAATATCATTGCTCCTCTTGTTAACAACCCTTTAAGGAGATTAGCCAGGGGATGAAAGTGAGGAACATGAATTCACATATTTTTTCTTTTTACTGATGAAAGGGTTGTCTTCCAGGCAACCACAGGCCCAAGTATTAAAACTACAGAATAACAGGGCTTCCCTGGTGGCACAGTGGTTAAGAGTCCGGCTGCCGATGCAGGGGACACGGGTTCGTGCCCCCGTCCGGGAAGATCCCACATGCCACGGAGTGGCTGGGCCCGTGAGCCATGGCCGCTGAGCCTGCGCGTCCGGAGCCCGTGCTCCGCAACAGGAGAGGCCACTACAGTGAGAGGCCCGCGTACCGCAAAAAAAAAAAAAAACTACAGAATAATATATTTTTTTAAATGCACTGTTGCATTGTTTTTTACCATAATATCTTTATGCTGCCTGCCTCTTTACTCATTTCTTCACTTTAAGTTTCCATATATAATCATTCAGTCATCCGTTCAAAAAGTATTGGGACTTCCCCACTGGTCCAGTCGGTAAGACTCCACGCTCCCAATGCAGGGGGCCCAGGTTCAATCCCTAGTCAGGGAACTAGATCCCGCACGCATGCCACAACTAAGAAGTCCACATGCTGCAACTAAAGATCCCGCATGCCACAACTAAGACTGGAGAAGGAAGGAAGGAAGGAAGGGAGGAAGGAAGGAAGGAAGGAAGGAAGGAAGGAAGGAAGGGAGGAAGGAAGGAAGAAAGAAGGAATAATTTTTTTAAAAAGTATTTACTGAGTGTGATTACTATGTCATTATGCTATGTTGTAGAGAATGCAATGGTAAAATAAAGCAAAGACCCCATCCTCAATAAGCTTGCATGCTTCTTGAAAGAGTTATAAAAGAAAATACCCCACTAATCAGAAAATCCTACTAGAACTACCTTTAAAATGTATTTAGAACCTCAGGGCCTCCACAACTGCCCTGATCCAAGCCACCCTCACAGTGTACATGGATCACTGTAAAAGCCTTCTAACAGTCTCTCTGCTTCTATCCTTACCCCATTAACAGCTTTATTTTCCACACAGCAGCTAGAGTGATCCTACAAAAATATAAATTTTGTCCTTTCCCTGATCCAAACTTTCCAATGACTTCCTATCTCACCAAGAGTAAAACACTAAAGTCTGTGCAAAAGCCTATATAAGGCCCTACATGAGGTGGGCCTGATTACCTCACTAACCTAACATCGCCCCATTCACTGTGCTGGAGCCACACTAGCCTCCTGGATGCTTTTTCAATATGCCAGGCATGCTCCCACCTCATAGACTTGTTCCACATGCCTGCAACATGCTTGCTCCAGAAATCAACATGATTTCTCACTTCATTCAGTTCTTTCTGAGCTACCCCCTCCTCAGAGGCATCTTCAGTAGTTGTGGCATGTGAGCCCACATGCCACAACTACTGAAGCCCGCACGCCTAGAGCCTGCACTCAGGAGAAGCCACTGCAATGAGAAGCCCCCGCACCACAACTAGAGAAAGTCCGCGTGCGGCAACAAAGACCCAACACAGCCAAAAATAAAATAAATTAAATAAATGAATTAAACATAAATAAATAAATTCCACCAGCATAAAGATTTTTTACTATTTCACTCAGTGCCATACCTCCAGCATCCAGAACAGTGTCTGGTGACAATAAATATTTGATAAATAAATGAATCTCAGACTAATAATCATTACCAAAAGGATAGGGAATTCTTTTCCACAGAAGCATGTGGAAGAAGCATCTATCCAACATGTGAGTCAGAAAAGTTTATTGGAAAAATTATCTGTGATGAGACTTGAAGGATAATCAGATGTTAACCAAGAAAAAAGAAAAAGCAAAACTAGGTAAGGCATAGAGATCAGCATATACAAAAGTTCAAAGGTAAGAAAAACTTGGCACACCTTAAAATCAGTTCATTATGCCTGGATCAAAGAACATAAAAAAATATAACCACATATATAAGGTCAAATGATTTCTCACAAAAGTGAAAATTTAATTCATTGGGAAAAGGTAACATTTTCAGCAAATGGTACTGCAACAACCATATGGGAAAATGTGGTTTCCATATTCACATGGAAAAAATGAACCTCAATCGCTATCTCATACCGTATACAATAATTTAAAATAAATCATAGATTTAAATGTACATGCTAAAATGATTTAATTTTTTTAATCCTTCCGTCTTTTTTTAAATTGAAGTATAGTGGGTGTACAATATATACAAGTTACAGTTTACAATATAGTGATTCACAATTTTCTAAGGTTATATTCCATTTATAGTTATTATAAAATACTGGCTATGTTCTCTGTGTTGTACAATATATCCTTGTAGCTTGATTTTTTTTTTTTTTTTAATCAGAAGCAAGCATAGGAGGAAGTTTTACAACCTTGGGGTAGGCAAAAAACTTTGTAGTATCCAAAAAGCAAAAATCATAAAAGAAAAGGCTGACAAATTGTACTTCACCAAAATTTAAAACTTCTTCTCTTTGAAAGACAACATTAACAAAATGAAAAATAAGCCACAGACTGAGAAAAAATATACACATCACATATTTCTGATTGTGGTGTAAGGGCTAAAATTAAGGCCCAATACTTTGTGTTGCCTTGACAACTGGTGAAACTGGGAGGGCTTCAAATGGCCTAACTGCAAGTTCCCCTCCCCACTCTGCTCTCACAGATAAGGAGTTCTAGCCAAACAGCCCTCCTCTTCACAGGCAGCAAGCACAGGGCCTGCTTATCCCTGAGAAGGTTCCCTGCCGGCCCCTGGAATTATTCAAGCAAGACAATCACATCTCCTTTAGAAACCAGGGGGCACCTTACCTTCCTGATACTACAATGCCTGCCTCTGAACAACCCCTGGTTGTTCATTTTGTTCCCAAGTGCAATCCTCATGTGGCCCTGCATGGCACACTGTGTCCTCCATCTCTGGGCTGTGAGTATATGTGACTAATAAACTGCTGTTGATCTCATTTGTCTCATTTGTCTAATTATGTGTTTAGCTATTCCCACAAGCCTAGGACAGGAATCCTTCCCTCACTAATCAGATGAATAGGAGGCAATCAAAACACTGACAAAGGATAAAGAACTCTTATAATTTCTTAATATAAAGATAAATACTCCAATTTTCAAAATGGTCGGATTTCCAGTTCCAGACAAAATGGAACAGATACACTTCTCTATTCTTCCTGCTAAGTACAGCTGAAATCCAGAGGCTTTATATATAAAACAAAATAAAAAGAAAACTCTGAAAGGTAAAGAGAAGAAGGCAGACCAGCTGAGGATCTCAGGAGCCAAGGACTGAGACAGTGGTAAGTACTCTGGGTTTTCTTTTCATCTCATATATTCTGGACTGGCTGCTGGAGAAGCCAGCTACCTGGAAACTTCAGTGGACACCTACCAAAAAAGCCCCAAGAAAAGTCTGCTCTCCCTAGCCAAATGACTAGGAAAATGAAGATCTGATTTGGTAATATGCTGGTCATTAGTGCGTTTCAGTGGGTAGTAAGGATGGAAGCCAGATTAGAAATGGATAAAGAGTGAACAAAGAATTTGCTTGTGCAATGCAATATACTAAACAGTCTGCACAACTGTCCTGATGAGAACAAATGATATGATATCACTTATTACATTATGTATTATACAGATTATATATTTGTTACAGACTGAATGTCTATGTACCCTCAAAATTCATATGTTGAAATCTTAACCTCCAATGTGATGGGGCCTTTGGGAGATGATTAAGTCATGAGGGTGGAGCCCTAATGAATGGGATTGGTACCTTTGTATAATAAAAGAGACCCCAGAGAGCTCTCTTGCCCCTTCTGCCATGTGAGGACAGCCATCTATAAACCAGAAAGGAAGCCCCCACCAGACACAGGATCTGCCAAATCCTTGATCTTGAACATTCCAGCCTCCAGAACTGTGAGAAATAAATGTCTGCTGTTTAAGCCTCTCAGTGCTTTTGTTATAATAGCCTATACTGACTAAGATACTATTATATATATTATTATACATAATAATATTAAAATATGATATAAATGAGCACTAAGGCAAGGTACTGCTTTACTTCTGACCATTTTTTTTAAATCCTGGAGACCATGATATTTCAAATTCCCATTTAGATGGATGCTAAGGGCACAATGTTAAAACCTAGAATTTGTTCAAAGTGGGAAGCCAACATCAGGGTAAAAGGGAAGATTGAGAGAGAAAAAGAGAAATTGACAGAGGTGGGGAGAGATATCAACTGACACCTTAACAAGTCAATACCTTTAACACTGGGCATATGGAAAAAACAATACCCCCTGAGAATTCATAATCACCAATAGCCCTCAATTAGGTTAGAAATTTACACTAATGGGTAATCTGAAAAATTTCAAGTACCAAACTTAATTTAAGGGAGTCCCAGGTTAGTGGCACCTCTAGAGCAGTATTTGTATGCTGAAGGGAATAATCTGTGGCATAGGTAAAAACCAAAGTTGCATGAGAGAGAGATGATAAGCTGAGAATGTGAGAGAGAATGGAATCCAGAGCACAAGGGAAAGGACTGAAATCTGATAGGAAAAGAGACCTGTCTTCCGCGTACTAAAGTAATAAAGAGAATAGAGGTGCAAGTATAGTTTTAGGGACAAAATGAGAACATTCATCTTTTCTCAATGGTACAGAAGGTGACGGTGAGAAGGCGGGACTATGGTAAGACACATGGAAGGTTTGAGGACAAAGAAGAGAGTACAACTATCACAGAGAGTAGAAAAGGGAGCCTAATAAGAAAATATAGCAGGATTATCAGGCACTGCTCATTTACCCACTGGAGATTTTTTTGTTGTTTTTGGTCTGAATGAGGTCAACAATTACTACTAAATTCCTCTCCAGGGTTACAACCTAGCTCTCTGAGCTCATCATATCATAAATTCAGTTTGGAATGTTTTCCTTAAAGATATTTCCTTAAACTTGCTCTTAATAAAGTTCAACTGATACTGTTCTTCTCACTCTCACAGTCTTGTTCGATCTCGTTATGGTTAATATACATATACATGAAGACAGATGGTCAAAAAGAGACAAAACAGAGAAATGAATGGATAGAGAAACACCCAGAAACATACACATAATAGACTCACCAACCAAGAGATGGGAAAGAATAGGGAAAAGGGGACTGGGTAGGTGGTACAGCTGGGCCGGGAAAGGGGCAATTGACAAAAACTGTCAGAGCAGAAATGTGAGTGTGTTGATCTCTTAGGGGCAGTGTTAATGGGTGGTTTTTATGTTCTCTTACCTTATCTCATTTTTCTATAATGAGTATATATTATTTGTTAAAAATAATGATAGTAATGTAGCAACTTCTAAGGCTGACTTCTCAAAAAATTTGAGTTATTTCTTTTTTAGACTTTACTTTCTCCATTAATTTTTAATAAGCTATCATATAAGTTCTTACAAAGTCATAAATGAAGACAACAAATAATGTATAAATGTTATAGTTCATCTAATTTTTCATTAGCTTAGTCGTTCATGGCAGTACAAACACATAAGTAGATACTAATTAACTGGTAATTCTTTACAAACAGATTTTTAAATCTTCATTAAGTTGAGATGACTTTAACATTAAAGATAAATTGTCAATATTATTTTTCAGTCTTAGTATATACACTTTCGCAGTCTCACAACTAAGCACTATTATCTATCTACAAGTGAGATTCAAAAATTGCATTCCAATTTGTAAGAAAGATTTATGAGACCTTTCCCTA
>NW_006796149.1:684752-713028 GCF_000442215.2 Lipotes vexillifer
CCTACAAAAGTTAAAATTATCAATTGTTACTCCATATATTTGTTATTTTTCCTTAAATAAAACAATATTTATTGCCAAATTATTATTTTCATACCTCTGAAGAGCTTTCATTATTGACATCCACTGTGTTTATAGGAGCTGATGATGAATCTAAATCAGAACCTTGAGAGCCAACTCTCCCAGGAGTCTGAAACACAAGCAGAAAGGGGGGAAAAAAATCAAAGTAAATATCAACAATATAGTCATAAACTATTTAATAACCTAAACAGTAATCAGGGCTAGCCTTACACATAAAGGTAGATGTCCTCTCAATAATAACAAACAGCACTAGAAGCTATCCTTTATTAAAGACTGACTGGACCTAATACTGTATCAAGATCTCTATCTGCCTTCTCTCAGTTTTAGTCTTTTTAAATTAATAAAAAGTTTACTTTTGTATATAGTGCTTTATCATCTTCACCTCACTTTTACAGAATATCTTATTTAATCATAAAGACATCTCTGAGAGAGACAGGTAAAATGTTATATCCATAGATGAGAAAACAAATTCAAAGCAGCTAAGGGCCTTCTCAAGATTCTACTGTTAACAAAAATCAGAAAGAAGCAGAACTAAAATGCTGAAATTCTAATTCCTCTTGCATTGCTCCCCACTACATCAAGTGAACTACAGTGATTTGAGGGGAGCTAAAAAGATCAACACAGGCCACATTATCTAGTCACCCATCCATCTACTACCCATGCCAACCATTACCAATCTATTTCCAATACTTAATATTCCATCATCAAATATACAGTTTGGAGGGTTAAAGGCCTTTTTTTCCCTCTCCTGCAACATTTATCATCTAACATTATTCATTATACTTAGGTATGATATTAAAGGAACTGGAAATCTAGTGAAATATTGGCTAAAAGACAGATTCAGAGCACAAGAACTGACTCAATAATCCTTACCAAAAACATTTATGGTGCACACTATCATTATTCCCACGTTATACAAGAGAGAATAAAGGTGTAGAAGTTAAGTTACTTGCCCGAAGTCACATGGCTAATAAGTGGAAGAAAGGATTTTAACTTCAGCAGTCTGATTCTTAATCACTAACTTATACTGCTTGACATCTCCACTGAGATATACCTAAAGCACCCAAGATTGAGAACAAATCGCTAAACATTTGTCTCAAAACATGAACACCCTGTACATCACTTACATATTAAACATAAATGCCAAAGAAGGATGAACTGATACTACTTCAAAATTAATCAATTAAAATAAGGATTATAAAAACTGCATAGAAAAATTGAAATAACATGTGTATACTATGATTATAATTATGTATAAAAACTAATTATATAAGAAAAGAGATTCAAAGGAAATATCCCAAAATGCAAACAATAATTTCTTTAGCAAGAAGTAATTATGGGTTTTTTTGGTCTTTGGTTTCTCAGTTTTTGTTTTTGCTACATTTTTTTCAGAATTTTAGATTCATAGTTAAATTACTTTTACATCGAGAAATTTTTGATATTAAAAATAATCAGGGGCTTCCCTGGTGGCGCAGTGGTTGAGAATCCGCCTGCCGATGCAGGGGACAAAGGTTCGTGCCCCGGTCCGGGAAGATCCCACATGCCGCGGAGTGGCTGAGCCCGTGAGCCATGGCCGCTGAGCCTGAGCGTCTGGAGCCTGTGCCTCCACAGCAGGAGAGGCCACAGCAGTGAGAGGCCCTCACACCGCAAAAAAAATAATAATAATCAGAGTTGTCCAAATTGGATGATCTATGTTCCTATCATATTTTCCCAAAACATAACTCTCTAAAACTTTCTAAAACTTATCCAGAGTATGTCTTTGTTGTGTTCACTTATCATCCACAACATTCTCATGTCTGAACTATTACATCAGCTACCCTCCTCCAAAAAAACAAAGCAAAATTCTTTCTCAAAATGATATACTTGACACATGAATTTATAAATAAAAGCCTGCTATCTGAATTTGATGATATACTCATGCATGTGACAAAAAAAGTAACTAAATAGTAAAAAAAATTAAAGAGCATCTTAATTATATACTTAATATAAATAACTGTATAAAACTAGAAATTCATTTTTGACTCATCAGCATTTCAGAGCTTCACATCATAATGGTTTTTAAAACTACTGACCCATCCCCAAAAGCACTGGAAACAAAAGCTGTACCTCCCAAGAACTACTTTCCCCATTCTGTATCCTAAGTTTTTCCAGAGTCCAGGTGGCTTTTCACCTGAGATTTACCTTGCCTGAGAACAAGCAATTCACAGAAATATCTACATAATCCTATTATCATCACCAAAAATACCCTTCCTTAAATTTGCCTAAAATAATCCTAGTAAACAGACCTAAGTAAGCCCAAAAGGCATGGGGAAAAAAGAAGAAACAATAAAATCATCATCAGATGCTTTTGATATGCAGATTTTACACATATTCCCTCATTCCCTCAGATTGTTGCTAAATTGTCTAAGAACTTCTTTTTCTATTATTAGGCTGCCAAAATCCTATCACTTCAATGAGAAGTGCAATTATGTAACAATGACCCTGAGGAAACAATATAAAGTATTCTAACATTTACACTTATAAAAAGTTTTACTTTGTAAATACAATGGGATAAGAATAATTTGTGCTAAAAACTTTAAATGATAGGGGATAAATATCTTCCAAATTGTGCTTTTTAGGAAAATTATTACATAATTTAGATATCTTTTACAGTGACTAAAAGGTACAAAACACATTCACTTTCCTTATGATTTCTTCAATAGACATTTATCCATCTCCCATGAAGTACCTAACATTCTATAAAGCTCTGCATACCAGATGGAGGACACTGAGTATGAGGACAATGTAAGAGAAACAAGGAGCAAGCCTTCAGGTAGACTATACAACTTGGCTGGGGAAACCAAGCTAATGTGTAAAAAAAGAGGGAACAATTTGAAAAAAATTAAATGCTGAAGGGGGGAGCTCTGAATGTGAGCAGAATTATGAGAAAGAGATCAATGCAAGTTGTGGTAATTGAAAAAAATCTTATTTCTTGAAGTTAAATTTAATTAAATAAAATGACAATCATTCCAAATAGATGAAAACAATGCACAAGAGCAGACAGGGCACTGTATTTGATAAAAAATACATATGTTTGAAATAAAGCAACAGACACACAAACAGGTATTAAATAGGTTAAACTGATAATGTGGAATAGGGTAAGGGATATAAAACATTGAAATATGCCATGGTAAAGAGAGAGTGTCCACAACTCCAGTCCAGATTGCACTCACAGTTAGCATAGAAACTAAGCTGCCTCAGCTCCAATCAACGATCAACAGCCGATTAAAATTTTTTTAATGTTAAAATTGTAGACGTATGCTCAAACACAAGGTAAGTATCTCAGTGGACAAAAAATAAAACACAGAGTATAGAGTTTGGGAACTAAAGTAGATAGAGGCAAACAAGTTCTAATGAGATAATAGGAACCAAAACACCCTACATGTGATAGGTGACAAGAAGCCAGGCCCACTGTGGGAACTCAGAACGTTAGCCAAAGCTACTAGCCCCTGCCATAAACAACAATTTTTTAAAGCTGTAAACCCAAACAAGCACTGTGTCTGGGCTTGAAGCTTGATCAAAACTTTTCCAGGCAGGGATGAATGGGCATTCCAAGCAAAGCATTACTTACAAAAGTGAAAAATTATGGGAGAGTTCAAGATGGTAGCATAAGATCATGAACTGACCTCCTCTTACAGACATAACAAATGTACAACCACATATGGAACAGTTCCCCCAGAAAGGGATCTGAAAACTGAATGAACAGAACCTCCACAACAAAGGGTGAAACAAAAGGACAGCAAGGAGATGCGTAGGACAGGAGAAGATATGAAAACCACACCTCAGCTTCAGCAATCCACAATTGGGAGGGACCACAAAGGCACGGATCCTTTCCCTGAGGAATGAGGGATTTGACCACATCAGGCACCCCAACCCTTAGATCCTGCACAAGAGATGAGCCTCCAAAACACCTGGTTTTGCAAACCAACGGGAAATATGTCCAGGAAAGCTACAGGGAATAGAACACCTGCTCTTAAAGGACTTGCACACAGACTGACTTGACCTGAAAACCAGTGCAAAAACACCAAATTGAAAAGTGCATAAGACCATAGGTGAAGGGGACTCACCTACTAATCTTGAAGCATCTGCTAGAGAGGCAGGAACCAGTTGGAATGCTCCCCACGGGCTGAGTCACTGGCAGGAGCCATTTATGTGATCTCAGTCTACCTTGCTAATACTGGTGCTGGAAGGCACCACTTTGGAATTCTCCACCCAACCTAGTAGCACCAGTGGGCACATCCCACCAGGGGTGAGAGAGCACTGCCAACCCCCACACCTCAGGTGGGCCTCATAGCTGCCCAAGCAACAGCCCCACCCACCAGCACCCCACGGCAGCTGTGGCCCCACAAACTGCATGTAGCCCACAGAGGAGATACCCCTTGAGCACCTGGCTCTGGTGGCTAGGTAGGATTGTGCTTCTGAGCCCCATACAACATCTCCTAAATAAAGCCACTCGTTCAAGACTAAGAGAGATAGCTGATATACCTAATACATAGAGACAAACACAAAGAATTAGGCAACATGAGGAGACAGAGGAAGATATTCCAATCAAAAGAGTAAGTCAGAACCTCAAAAAAAAGAACTAAACAAAACAGAGATAAGCAATCTACCTGATAAAAAGTTCAAAGTAATGGTCATAAAGACACTAAACAAACTCAGATGAAGAAAAAATTAGCACAGTGAGAACTTCAACAGAGATAGAAAATATATGAAAGTACCAAACAGAAGTTATAACTGAACTGAAAAATATGCTAGAGGGGTTCAACAGCAAACTGGGTGAAGTAGAAGAACAAATCAGTCAGCAGGACTGGATGAAGTAGAAGAATGAATCAGCGAGTTGGAAGATAAAACAATGGAACTCACCCAGACAGAGCAGGAAAATGAAATAAGTATTTTAAAAAGTGAAGACAGAGACTTCCCTGGTGGTCCAGTGGTTAAGAATCCACCTTCCAAGGCAGGGGATGCGGGTTCAATCCCTGGTCGAGGAACTAAGATCCCACATGCTGCAGGGCAGCTAAGCCCGTGTGCCGCAACCACTAAGCCTGCGCACTCTGGAGCCCATGCACAGCAACTACAGAGCCCACGCACCACAACTAGAGAGAAGCCGCCGCACCGCAACGAAAGATCCTGCATGCCACAACGAAGATCCGGCATGCCACAACTAAGACCCGACGCAGCCAAATAAATAAATATCTTTTTAAAATAATAAATAAAATAAAGATAAAAAATGAAGACACCTTAAGGGACCTTTGGGGCCACATCAAGCAGAATAACATTTGCATTATAGGGGTGCCAGAAAGAAAAGAGTGTAAGAGACAGAAAACCTACTTGAAGAAATAGTTGCTGAAAACATCCTTAATCAGGGGAAGGACACAGACATCCAGGTCCAGGAAGCACAAAAGCTCCAAATAAGATGAACCCAAAGAGACACACACCAAGACATACTATAATTAAAACAATAAAAATAAATGATTAAGAGAGAATCCTAAAAGCAACAAATTGTTACATACAAGGAAAACCCTATAACTCTACAAGCAGATTTTTCAGCAGAGCCTTTACAGGCCAGAAGGGAGTGGCAGATCATATTCAAAGTGCTGAAAGAAGAAACTTCCAACCAAGAATTCTCTACACAGCAAAGTTATTCAGAATTGACATAGAGAGTTTCCCAGATGAGCAAAAGCTAAAGCTATTCATCACAACTAAACTGGCCCAACAAGAAATATTAATGGGACTTCTTTAAGCTGAAAAGAAATGGCACTAATTAATAATAAGAAAACATATGAAAGTAAAAATCTCACTGTTAAAGGTAAATGTATGATAAAGGCAGAGGACCAATCACTTATAATGCAAGCACAAAGGTTAAGAGACAAAAGTACTAAAAATAACTAAAATTACAATAATTAGTTACAGGATGCATAAAATAAAAAGAAGTAAAATGTGTCATCAAAAGTAGGAAACATGGGGAGGGAGTAAAAAGATAAAGCTTTGGAATGATTTCTAATTTAAGTTGCTAGCAACTTAAAACAGGCTACTACTTACATAGAATGTTATAGGTGAATCTCACAGCAACCACAAGGAAAAAACTTATAGTAAGTACACAAAGGAAAGTGAGAAAATCTAAACATAACACTAAAAGAAACCACACCAAAACACAAAGGAAAAGAGAGAACTACAAAAACAGCCAGAAAACAATTAACAAAATGGCAATAAGCACATACTTAACAATAATTACCTTAAATGTAAATGGACTCAATTCAATACAGTCTTACCTCAAGAAACAAGAAATCCTCAATAAACAATCTAACCTTACACCTAAAGGAACTAGAAAAAGAAGAACAAATGCCAAAATTGGTAGATGGAAGGAAATAATAAAGATCAGAGCAGAAACAGAGACCAAAAAAAGAAAAAAAAACAAGATCAATGAAACTAAAAGCTGATTCTTTGAAAAGATAAATAAAATTGACAAACATTTAGCTAGACTCACCAGGAAAAAAAAAAGAGGACTCAAATAAATAAAATCAGAGATGAAAGAGGAGATGTTATAACTAACACCACAGAAATACAAAGGATCTCTCATGATCTATGAATATATGCCAACAAATTGGACAACCTAAAAGAAATGGAAAATTTTTTTAAAACATACAATCTTCCAAGACTGAATCATGAAGAAATAGAAAATCCTGAATAGACCAATTACTAGTAAGGAGATTGAAACAGTAATCAAAAATCTCCCAACAAATCAAAGCCCAGAGCAGACAGATTTACTAGCGAATTCTACAGAGTATTCAAAGATTTAATACCTATCCTTCTCAAATTCTTCAAAAAACTGAAAAGAAGGGAAGGCTTCCAAACACATTCTATGAAGCCAGCGTTAACCTGATACCAAAAGCAGACAAGGAGACCGTAAAAAAAGAAAATTACAAGCCAATATCCTTGATGAACACAGATGCAAAAATCCTCCACAAAATGTTAGCAAACTGAATCCAACAATGCATTAAAAGAAGCATACACCATGATCAAGTGGAATTTATTCCAGGGATGAAAGGATGGTTCAACATCCACAAATCAATCAACATGATACATCACATTAACAAAATGAAGGATAAAAATTATATGGTCATCTCAATACATGCAGAAAAAGCATCTGACAAAATTCAACATCAATTCATGATAAAAATTATCAACAAAGTAGGTAGAGAGGAAATATACCTTAACATAATAAAGGCCATATATGACAAATCCACAGCTCGTATCACACTAAACAATGAAAAACTGAAAGCTTTTCCTCTAAGATCAGGAAACAAGACAAGGATGCCCACTATTGTCACTTATTTTCAACATAGCATTGGAAGTCCTAGCCAAAGCAATTAGAAAAAAAAATTTTTAAAAAAGGAAATAACAGGTTTCCAAATCAGAAAGTAAAACTGTCACTATTTGCAGATGACATGATACATATAGAAAACCCTAAAGACTACACACACACACACACACACACACACACACACACACACACACACACACACACAATGTCAGTACTAATAATATAATAAATGAATTTAGTGAAGTCACAGGGTACCAAATCAACATACAGAAGTCCGTGGCATTTCCACACCAACAACAAACTATCACAAAGAGAAGTGGCAGTCCAGTGGTTAGGACTCCACATTTCCACTGCAGGGGGCACGGGTTTGATCCCTCGTTGGAGAACTAAGATCCCGTGTGCCATGGCACGGCCAAAAAAGAAAAAGAAAGAGAAATTAAGAAAACAATCCCATGTATGGCTGCATCAAAAAGAGTAAAATACCTAAGAATAAATTCAACCAAGGAGGTGAAAGACCTGTTACAGTGAAAACTGTAAGACACTGATGAATGAAGTTGAAGACACAACCAAATGGAAAGATATTCTGTGTTCATGGATTGGAGGAATTAATATTGTTAAAATATTCATAATACCCACAGCAATCTACAGATTCAGTGCAATCCCTATCAAAATTCCAACAGCATATTTCACAGAACTAGAACAAATAATTCTAAAATTTTTCACAGAAAAATCCCAAATAGTCAAAATAATCTTGAGAAAGAAGAAAAAAGCTTGGAGGTATCACACTCCGATTTCAAACTATACTATAAAGCTACAGTAATAAGACAGTATGGTACTGGCACAAAAACAGACACACAGATCAATGAAACAGACTGAGAGTCTAAAAATGTAAACCTACACATATATGACAATTAATTTATGACAAAAGAGCAACGAAGATACCATGGAGAAAACACAGTCTATTCAATAATGGTGCTGGGGAAAACGGACAGCCACATGCAAAAGAATGAAATAAGTAACTCAAAATGGATTAAAGACTTGAATGTAAGACCTGCAACCATAAAATTTCTAGAAGAAAACTTCACTGGTATCAGTCTTTTCTTTTTTTGTCATTTAAGCAGTGAGTTTTATTTTGGTTTTGTTTTTTATGAATTATTTATTTTTAATTGAGATTTTTTATAATTTTTGAGATATATTTGACATATAACATTATATTAGTTTCAGGTGTACAACATAATGATTCAGTATTTGTATATGTTGCAAAATGATCACCACAATAAGTCTGGTTAACATTCATTGATATCAGTCTTAGCAATGTTTCTATGGCTCTGACTCCAAAGACAAGTGAAAAGAAAAGCAAAAATAAACAAATGGGACTACATCAAACTAAAAAGCTTCTCTGTACAGCAAAGGAAACCATCATCAAAACAAAAAGGCAACCTACTGTATGGGAGAAGACATTTGCAAATGTCATATATCGGATAAGGGGTTAATATCTGAAATCTACATAAAACTCACACAACTCAACAACAAAAAAACCACCAAATAAAAAAATGAGCAGAGGACCTGAACAGACATTTTTCCAAAGAAGACACACAGACGGCCAACAGGCACATGAAAGGATGTTCACGATCACTAATTATTAGGGAAATGGAAATCAAAACCACAATGAGATATCACCTCACACTTGTCAGAAAAGACAAGAAATAAATGTTTGAGAGGGTGTGGAGAAAAAGGAACCCTGAACTAGTGGTGGGACTATAAATTGGTGCAGGTACTATGAAAAACAGTATGGAGGTTACTCAAAAAATTAAGACTAGAACTACCATATGACCCAGGTGTTTCACTTCTGCCTATTTATCTGAAAAACACAAAACCACTCATTCAAAAAGATACATGCACCCCTATACATTACAGCATTATCCACAACAGCCAAGATATGAAAAAAACCCTAAGTGTCCATTAAGGATGAATGGATAAAGAAGACATGGCATACACATACACACACACACACACACACACACACACACACACACACACTGGACTACTACTCAGCCATAAAAAAAGAATGAAATTCTGCCATTTGTGACCACATGGATGGACCTTGAAGGTATTATGCTAAATGAAATAAGTCAGACAGAGAAAGACAAATACCATATGATTTTGCTCATACACAGAATCTAAAAAAAAAAAAAACAAATGAACAAATAAAATAAAACTAAAACAAACTCATAGATACAGAGAACAGATTAGTGGTTACCAGAAGGAAAGGGGGTTGGGAAGTGGGCAAAACAGGTAAAGGGGGTCAGCTGTATGGTGATGGGCAGCAACTAGACTTGTGGTGGTGATCACTCTGTAGTGTACACAGATGTCAAATCATAATGCTATACACCTGAAACATATAATTCTTAAAAATTTTAAGTGAAAAATTACAAGCAAACTATGTTTAAAACAAAATAACAGGTTAACTAAATTGTGACATACCCAACTCAACAAAACTGACAATTAAAAATGACAAGGGTGGGGGACTTCCCTGTCAGTCCAGTGGTTAAGACTCCACACTTCCACTGCAGGGGGCATAGGTTCAATCCCTGGTCAAGGAATTGGGGTCCTGCATGCCACGCGGCACAGCCACAAAATTTTTTTAATTTTTTAAATTGTTTTTAAAAGTGACAAGGGTGAAGATTGTGCAAAGAAATTATAACGCATGTGACATAACGCTGAATTTGTAAGACAGGCAAAATACAAAGTTTGGATATATTATGATTTCAGTTATGTAAAGATATAAACACAGAGACTGAAAGGTCACAGAAGACTGATGTGTTTTACGTCAGGGCTATTTTTGTTATTACTACTTTTCCTCTATGTTGCTGAAAGAATAAGATTTGTGCTGATGATTTAGTTAACCACCTACCCATCTCCTCTCAAAAATTTTTATTAGTGTGGTCATATTTTTTTTTAATTTTCAGATTTTTTTTAATTAAAAAATATTTAGGCTAGCAAAAGATCCAAATGATTAGAGTTATCAAACACCTATCATTAATGCTTAGTGGTGTCAGCCAAACAGATCAAAATTTGAAAACATGGGGGAAAAAGGTTATATGGTATTCAAAGTATTTATTTCAACCAAATAAGAATAGATGCCTGCAATATATTTGGCTACCTTAGGTTGTTGATAATATAAAAATACATTCCTACTACCAACAACTATAAGATCAACATAAAGCAGCATTAATCTCTCCAAAAACTACTTTCAAAAATCACATACAAGTTTTTGAAGAAAGAACAGCACTTAACTGGGGAAAAAAAAGACTGTTTACTGTATGCAATACCTTGAAAGGTAGTATCACTATCAAAGAAGTTTTAACAACATGAAATTTCTTTAAAATGCATTTTATCTATTTCAGACTAGTTGTTTATTAAATACAACTTTAAAAATCTACTTGTGAGAATCATAACTACACTGCTGTGATCCAAAGCAACCAATAGCTATGTCTTCCAATTATGACTGAAAATCTAACAGTAAAGAAAAACAATCAAAACAAACATCTAGTAGCATATAAAAAACACCTATTTTATAGATGAATAACAAAAGTTTTTCTAATATCTGGTGATATACTGAGTCAGAGCTTCCAAACTCAACATATTCTCCCTACATATAACTCTCCCCCTACATATGACTTCACTACAGAGAAGGTCAAGCAGGAAGAGAGCAATAATTTCACTGAGAACATAACTCAGTTTTACAACCTAATTGCTACTAAAAATAAAGAACCTCATCTCTAAATTATACCCATCTTCAAAGTACTAAAACCAACTAAAAGGATAACTAGTCTTTGCACACAGAAGAGATGTAGTAAATGCTTAATAAGCAAATGCACAACCCATACCACTCTAGCTGAGACTAGACTGGGAACAAGGCAAACCAGCAGAAGCTGAGTTAGTAACACATTAATTGCCAGAAAAAGGTGAGTTGACTAGAAATAAAATATTGCTTTTACGAAAATCTTTGAAAAAAAATTGTTGTAAGATACCAAACACACCTTATACTTAGCAAAATTATTTCTGAAGCTGAAAAGGATACAAGTATTAGAAATTAAATGACATACAACCTCAAAACCTTGGAGACTTACAAGACATCGACAACGATTTCTTATAAAATGTAACTTTCAGCATTGATTTTGTCACTCTGTTTCACCCTCCTCCCACCATAAAGACCAATTAGGAAAATTTTCACAAATTCAAGAAGTTTGAAAAGCCATCTATTATATTCAGACCTTAAGAAGGGTGCTTTTGGGACTTCCCTGGTGGCACAGTGGTTAAGAATCCGCCTGCCAATGCAGGGGACACGGGTTTGAGCCCTGGTCTGGGAAGACTCCACATGCCCTGGAGCAACTAAGCCCGCGTGCCACAACTACTGAGCCTGCTCTCTGGAGCCCACAAGCCACAACTACTGAGCCCACGTGCCACAAATACTGAAGCTGGCACACCTAGAGCCCGTGCTCCACAACAAGAGAAGCCACCGCGATGAAAAGCCCACACACAATGAAAAGTAGGCTCCACTCACCGCGACTAGAGAAAGCCCGTGCACAGCAATGAAGACCCAATTCAGCCAAAAATAAAACAAAATCAAAAAAAAAAAAATAGAAGGGTGCTTTAAATACATTACCTGATCCTTGTACTATAAATGAACAATCAAAGATTTCTTAGGGCCCTCACTACTTCTTTCTTACTATTAAGAACTAAGAACTTCGCACATACAGATGAACTGAAAAGGTATATTTGCAAATGACAATTTTCTTATTTCATGGAAAGCATTCCAGGGCTTCCAGGGAATTTTCATGTTCAACCTCTTAGCTTACCATACACTGTTAGGTGATCTCACTTATTCCCTTAACTTTACTTATCCCCCAATGCAGACAAAAACAAAATTCTAAATCTAATCCAGATCTCTGCTGAACTTCAAATTCATATTTTCCTTTCCTGCTAAATATCTCTACCAGAGTGCCGTGAAAGCACACTACAGTCATTTTATTCAAAACCAAATTCATTATCTGTTCTCATAAACCTTTTATCCATCTGCATTATCTACCTGAACTTACAGAAACATCACATACCCATCTTGTTTAAATCCAAAGCATTACCCTTAACGCCCCTCTTTCTCAACCTTCACATCCAATCACCAAGTTAATTGAATCACCTACATAAATTTTGAATCTATCCTTTCTTCATCTCCTTTGCCATTAACTCAGTTCAAGACTTCATCATCTCTCACCTGGACTATAAAAGAGACTAATTGATTTCCCAAAGCACCTCAAATGAATCATTTCCAAAATCAAACCACTTATCTCAACTCTTTACCATCCCAGGGAAAAAGTTTTCTTTTCCTCCTATGTTCTCTAGCTTAGTTAATAATAATCCTCATTTATTTAAAACCTCAGCTAAAGTCTAACAACTCAAACTGATATCTGTACACCAATGTTCATCGCAGCATTCACAATAGCTAAAGGGTGGAAATGACCCAAATGTCTACCGATAGATGTATGGATGAACAAAATGTGGTATGTGCATACAGTAGAATATTATTCAGCCTTTCAAAGGAAGGAAATTCTAATACATGCTACAACATGGATGAACCCAGGAAGCATTAGTCTAAGTGAAATAAGCCAGACACAGAAGGACCAATATGTATGACTCCACTAATATGAGTACCTAGAATAATCAAATTCATAGAGACAGAAAGTAAAAGAGTTGTTGCCAAAGGCTGGGGTAGGGGGAATAAGGAGTTGTTTAATGGTACAGAATTTCAGTTTGGGAATGATAAAAACATTCTGGAAATAGATAGTTGTAATGGTTGCACACAATATGAATGTACTTAATGCCACTAAACTTTATACTTTAAAATGATAAAAATGCTAAATTTCATGTTACAATTTTTAAATTTTTTAAAAATTTTAAACCTAACTGAATCTCAAGTTAATGCTATAGCCACACAAAGAAGATAATTATTTCAAGTGTTTTAAGAACACAATGTTTTGACTTTATAGCCTTAGCGAGCTATAGTATAAGGACAAAAAGAACTGCTAAAAAAAATTAGTAAAACTGATTCAGTAAGCTTATTAACAGTAATATTAGTATTGTTATTTTAAAGCTATGTTATATATATTTTTTAGGAAAAAATAATTATGTTAACGTTAAGAGCCAAGATGTTCAGTATAAAATTTGAAAATATAAACTCAAGGAAAAAATACTTTAAACTCATGTTGTTTTGCTTTTTAAATCTGTCCATATGTACATATGTGTGTGTGTGTGTGTGTGTATATATATATATATATATATATATATATATATATATATACTAGTTCTTATCTTAAATGCTTAAAAGCAATGACAACACAGAAGCAATGAGAACCCTAAGTGCCCAGACAGTGGTATTTAAATAGAATTCCCCATTAAAAGGAACCAGGACTCTTTGGAGAAATGGATGATTCCAGCCTGGAGGAGAAATTTTACTAGATGAACCTGGCACATGTTGTGCCACAAAGCAAGGAAGTTATCAAACACTGACAGGGTCCTGTCAAAATGACAAAAGTCACCTTGAAGGCACTTCTACCAGGTAAAGCTGGGACAATTTGCATACCAAAAAATCATACTGACTTCAATTGACTGAAACCCACTAAATATATATAAATCCTTGAGTTCATGAAATATATTTAAAAAATCCATGAGTGCTTCTTCCTCTTCCGGGGATGGAATCTAGAGGCATTCAGGATGGTCCAGTGTTTGAGACACCATCGTAGGCTATCCTACAATACAGCCTCTAACAAAACCAGACTGTCCCAAACCCCTGGTGTTTACCTTTATACCAAGAAGGTTGGGAAAGCACCAAAATCCACATGTGGCGTGTGCCCAGGCCAACATTGAGGAGTTTGTGCTGTGAGACCTAAAACTCTTACAAGGTTGTCTAAAACGAAAAAACATATCAGCCAGGCCTACAGTGGTTCCATGTGTGTTTTAAATGTGTCCGTGACAGGAACAAGCACGCTTTCCTTACTGAGGAACATAAAATCGTTGTGAAAGTGTTGAAAGCACAAGCACAGAGTCAGAAAGCTAAATAAAAAAATGAAGTTTTTCTGAGTAATTAAAAAATCAAAAGAAAAAAAAAAATCCATGAGTTGTCTTTCCTCAAGGAAAGAGAAAGTCAAAAGACAAATAAGCAAGCCTCATTGATCACTACTAGAGTAGTGTATCGATTCTTATTCTGAAAATTCATAATTTAAGAAAAAGAATTAAGCATTTATCCTGACCATCCAGTATACGATGAAATTCATGGCAACCAAATCGCCCTGGTTTAAACTGAAAAGTTCTTTACAGAAAAATGTCAGTTAATATATGTAGAAGAAATTAAAAATCTGGAAAATCAAGTCTGCAACTGTTGATGGAATCAGTCTTTCTAACTTAAGTGACATCAATAAAACCTTTCCTTAGACAAGAAATCTTTCTCTACTTTAAACTGTTATATCTCTTATTTATACTTCTCTTGTAACACTTACCAATACAAGGAAGAAGAAAGTGGTGGTAGATTGTTACAGTAATGACTCTCAATGAATCACACCTATGTTTTAATGCCCCTGCAATTCTCCTGTGTAATCCTCTCCCACATGGGCTCTGGCAATGAGACTTGCCTTGGCTGATGGTAGAGTAGCAAATAACATACAAGTAGAGTGCACAATGGGATTTGCTCCCTCATTGCTGGAAACTCTTCTGTCACCACACAAGCCCAGGATAACCTTGGACACGTGACCCAAGGAATATTATCAGCAATCTGAGAGAGGCTGTTAGACTATCACCCCAATCAAACCAACAGATAACTCCAGCTGTATTAGTAACTCCAAGAGAGACCAGCAGAAGAACCATTCAGCTTAGCCTAGCCCAAACTGTTGATCTAGAGAATCCAGAGCAAATAAAATGATGGTGGTTTTAAGCCAAAGCCAAAGTTTGGGGATGGTTTATTATGCAGCAATAGACACAATTAGATACAGTAGATATAATGTCATATCTTCTCCACAAGAGAGAAAAGGAACATTTCTGAGGATGGGAGCCTTATAAGGAATGAGGTATTCATCAAATTTCCTAGTAAGGACCCAATAAAAATACCCCCTGAGTTTAACTAACACACAATACTTCCCATTACATTAAAAAGAATTAATGTAACTACTCCAAAATTTACATTATTCTATTTTCCATTGTTTCTTTTTTAACTTTCTAAGTTAAACAAGAGACTAGAAGACTAAACTGCCAATCTGGTTTTCAGGGTATTTGAGTAAAATCAAACTTTTTTTTTTTTTTTTTTTTGCTGTACATGGGCCTCTCATTGTTGTGGCCTCTCCCGTTGCAGAGCACAGGCTCCAGACGCACAGGCTCAGCGGCCATGGCTCACGGGCCCAGCCGCTCTGCGGCATGTGGGATCTTCCTGGACCAGCGCACGAACCCACGTCCCCTGCATCAGCAGGCGGACTCTCAACCACCGCGCCACCAGGGAAGCCCACAAAAAAATTTTTTTCTTTGACAATACTCATTGGTGGAAAGAGTATTGCAAAACCAACACTCTCAAACATTGTTTGTGGGAGTGTAACTAAATACAAAAAATGTGCATACTCTGACTCACTGCTAGGAAATTACCCAGTGGACAAATTTATTAAAGGACCACCTATATATGTATACAAGCATGCTCACTGCAGTGTTATTTATTAGCAAAACTGGAAACAAACTAAATGTCCTTCAATAGAGAAATGATTGAATTTTAAAAATCCATATAATGTAGTTATTAAAAATAAACAAATAATAAGAGGCAGTTCTGAAAGTGCTGATACTGAAAGCTCTCCAAACTATATTAAGTGAAAAAAATCAAATTCATATAGTATAATGTTAATGGATATATGCATTAAAACTCTGTGGAAAAATACACAGGAAACTATTAGCACTGATTACTGGGAAGGACCTTCTACTTTTCACTTTATATCTTCTATACTCCTAATCCTTAACTCCTGTCAGACTCAAACTTCATATAAAATTTGTCTCTTAAGTCCTTTCCTGCTTGCTCTCAATCTTCAACCTTGAAAATGGTCACTAATACTCTTTGTTCTAATCTCCATTACAAATCTAACAACTTTAAACTTGTTTACAACTCATTTTTGGTAATTACTTTTTTTTTTGTCCTGAGTTCCTTCTCATTTCTCCACCTTCTTCTTAAAACCGAATATATCCCAATCTATATCAAATCCTGATGTAGAAGGCTTACTCAGACTGTTGTAATATGACCTTGACCCACCATGTAACTCCACAGATGCTTTTCTATCCATCATAAAACCATGTACAATAGTAAGCTTCTTTACAAACATACCACATTTAACCCTAATTCATTTACATCAGCTTTCAACTGAAAATAATTCCTATTTTTTTAAATGTGAGCAGTTCCGCCTAAACTAGAGCCATCTACAACTTTAATAAGCATCAAAGTCACCCCTGTTGTTAAATTATTAATGGTGAATTGAGTGCAATTCCTATTCATCTTTCTAAGGTGTCTCTAAGAGGCTATATTCCCCCCTGTTGCACCTGATTCCAGCCTACTCCAAAATTTCTCAAGTGCCAGCATACAATATACTTCCGCATCCTAAGTCTTCCCTGCCTAACCTAGTGACATAGACTATGATACATACAATACAGTATGCCAGAGAAGTGGGGTGAGAAGCGTATACTTATCTAAATGCAATTGGCTCTTGTTTTCAGCAGGGCCTGTCAAGCGTCCCCAAAACAAAAGTACATCTAAATCTAGGAATACTGATTCAGAAAACAGTAGTTGGAGTCACACAGACCTGCATTCAACTTCCAGTTTACCCACTTAGAAGCTCTGTAAAAGTACTTAACCTCTGTAAGCCCCAAATTCCCATTTGTAAAGTGAAACTAATGTCAGCCTCAAAGAACTGGTGGGAGGATTAAATGAAATAGTATGCAAACAACGTTTAAATCGGCGCCTGGCATTTGTTAGATATACTATAAGTAGTAGATACTTACATTATTACTAAGTGCACTCATAAAAAAAACACCTAGAATCTTAAAAGCTGGAAAACGTCTCAGAAATCATGTTCCAACTGTAACACTCCATAGATGAGGAAACGAAGCCCTAGAAAGTACAACTGGCTTACCTGACATCATGCTATCTAACGATACAGTTCCAATTAAAACTTAGGTTTCCAAGTCCTAATTCAATATCCTCTCTACTGTCTCAAATATTTCTTGGCCATCTCTCTGATACCCATTAAGACACTTAATTTCTCTAATCTCAACTTCTTCAATGACAAACTACAGGGACAGGACAAGATCATGGGTCTTTCTAGCTCCAAAATTCTCATTCCATGATTCATGTGGGCCCTAAACTGGCTAACTTAAAAGCATGCCCATAGAAACAGTCAAATATATTTCCAATCTTTATACATGCTTAGCTTTCTTATGCATACTTTCAAAACTCTAAAATTTAGTTAGTGGTTATTAATAGGTATATGAAAGCAGTCAAGTCAGAAAAAAAGCAGCCTAGTCAATAAGAGACTGAGACAATCAAAACTAATTATAGATAAGTTACTAGCAACTAAACTGGGTTTATAGACATCATACAATTAACTCAATATTAAGTGAAAGAATAAAAGACTTTAATATCTAACACTTTTTAAATATCTAACATGTAATTAAATATCTAACATATAATTAAAATTGATTCACATATTTTAAGCAAGTTTAGACTATCAGGTGTCTTGATTCAATAAATATGGAGAGACAGACACAAAAATATAACAAAATAAGAATTCAGAACCTGGGGGAGAATGGATACATGTATATGAAAGGCTGACTCACTTTGCTGTGTACCTGAAACTATCACAACATTGTTAATCAGCTATATTCCAATATAAAATTTAAAGTTTTAAAAAAAAAAAAAGGTGCTTGCCCATCTCTCACGACCGACTGACCTATGTTCAACTGCTGTTCACATGCAACCCTTCTCCACTTTGGCCTTCAAAGTTCTCATCTGAATATTTGCTACTACCTCCAAGATCTGCACCTGCAGTGGCTCCACCTGGGCCCACACCCTAGGCTTCAAGGCTCAACGCAGCCCTCCTACCTGTCTGGGGGAGGGGGGGGACACGACACGACTGCACCCCACCCCGAGGGAGGATGGCCCACACTCCTGCTCCCATCCCTCACACGCCACTTTTCATTTTTTAAGTCTTAAAATCACTTGAGAGAACTGGGAAAGGTGCTAATAATAAAATTTCCTAAACAGAGAATCTGTGGGCCATACTCAAAATCCCAAAATGTGCTTGAAGACCTACTATGTAAAAACTCCAGAATCTAACAAAAATCCTAATCTACTGGCTATGGATTCCTGTTATAAAAAATATGTAGAATGTCAGTTTCAAAGAAGTGGAACACAATATTTATAAAATTAAAATCCATCCTGAATATTATCATCTTTTACGATGCAAAAATCCCTGAGAAAGACTATTCAAATAGCAGATGACTCGTAATTCAGGTTACTGAGACTGATATCTGCAAGCAGGTTTACTGGGGAGTGCTCTCAAGAACACCTGTGTAGGCAGAGGCAGCATGACTGGGCCAAGGGAGAAGCTGAATAGTATTGATCAATAACAGTTGCAAGAGCAGCCTCAGCTAAGCCTTCTAAGAGTCCTGAAGCTAGAATGACCCTTCATGTTAGTCTCTAATCAAGGCAAGAGGATGATTCTTTGCATCCCCCACCATTAACCAGGAATGAAATGCAGGCGGCTTCCAGGAATGGGACATAAACTTGGGTGAGGCAGCCATGACCCCACGCAACTAAGAGAATGTGTCTCTATCCTGAAGGGGAATCTATGGCCCACACCAAAGCATCCACTAAAATGAATGTACCTTACTTGCATTTGAGACACGCATAAAGAGCTATACACTGGGGAAAGGGAGTGGTAGAGGGAACTCAACAGAAAAGGAGACCTACTCTCTTCTGGAGCCTACTATGTGGCAGGTGCTGTAATAGTCATGTTACATGAGCTATGGGATTTTATCACTGAATCTTTGCTTCCTGAAGACAGTGTTTTTTCTCAGCAAAGAGGCTAGGAAAAAGGGTAAAAGGTATCAGGATTTGTTATGTAACACTTAAAATGCTACTCTGGGGTTGCAAATGGTCTGCAGATTCAAAATCCTGGTACTTCTGTGATTTTCAACTAATACTTTTACCCTGAAAAGCACTTCAGAAATCACCTAGATGGTGCCCTCATTGAACAGATAAGGAAAGTGAAGTCAAGAGAAGCTCATGATTTGCCTAAGTTCACACTGATAGCAGAATTTAGAACGTGGACTCAAGTCTTTTGATTCCGAATTCAGTGATTTCTCTACTTGATGTGGTGTCTTTACATTCAAAAACTTAACAAAATCAAAATAACCCAGAGGCATGAATCTTACTGTAAAGCTCAGAATATCAACTTCTCCTAGATCATTTGTACTTTCAAAATCAGGCACATAAGAAACTTGAGTTTTATACTTGTTAAAGAAATCTTTAACTAAATGTGCTAAATGAAATATTATATCTTTCTATTAATAATAATAATAGCTAACTTACAACCTCTGTGACAGGCACAACATCAAGATCTTTATTCACATTATATCATTTAATCATCACAACAATCCTTTGGATAAAGTCAAAGGAACTGTTCCCATTTAACCAAGGGGGAAAAATAAGGTTAAAGAAACTAAGTAAGTTGCTAGCTAAGATTACAAATGTAATAATGCACAGAGCTGGAGATTCCACCTGACTTAAACAAAATGCTCTCAAAGTTAAACCATCCACTATGCTACAAGCCCTATGCTTCTTCTCAATTTTCCTTTTCTGAAATTTTCAGATTTCCATGATGTACATGATTTATTTTTATAACCAGAAATATATTTTTATTATTTCTAAATATTCTATTTTAAAACTAAATCATTGCTTTGAATATTTGGAAGTTGCAAACAGATATAACAAGGTTTTATCAGAAAAATTAATGTCTAATAGAACAAAATAAACCCATACTTCCTTATCAGAGGTCCAATTCAATACAATTACCTCTTAATCAATCCCCCACAACAGAGTGTGTTTTGGCATAGCACTACACAAAGTCTGGAATTCTTAAAACACTTTCCAAATATTATTTAGCTAATAAAGTCCCAATAAAGTATCACTGAGAGGCTAGAATAACTTTTACACTAGCATACTTATGTAAAACTTAACCATAGTCTAATATTAAACATTTAAACGAGGGAAAGGTTGTGGTTTTTATTAAATTCCATCTGCTGCTATGACCCATGCAATACTTAAACAGATGTCTATGCAACTAAGTTATTCATGTTCAATATGTCAACCAATCACTGTGTAAGCAATGGCCATGGATCTATCCCAATAAGTTATCCTACCGCAGCCCATATTGAGAACATAGTCCAAGACAGCCAGGGTATATGACCCCATGTCTACTGCCAATCGACCAAATGTGATCACCTGGACCCAAAAGCAGCCATTCACAAGCTAGCTAGCAACCAATAAAATGGCTCAGTGGCAAAAGAGACACACAAACAAACAAACCCCAGTGTGAACAATGAACTACTGCTGAGCTCCACGCTTAGGCCTTTAAACTGCAAACTATGAAGAGAAATGACTAATTAGTCACACAGAGACTTCCCTGGTGGTCCAGTGGTTAAGACTCCACGCTCCTAGTGCAGGGGCCCAGGTTCAATCCCTGGTCAGGGAACTAGATCCCGCATGCCTCAACGAAGAGCCTGAATGCCACAACTAAAAAAAGGTCCCACATGCCACAACGAAGATCCCACAAGCCGCAACAAAGATCTCACACGTGGCAACGAAGATCTCACGTGCTGCAACTAAGACCCAGCGCAGCCAAATAAATAAATAAATATTAAAAAAAAAATTAGCCACACAAACTGGCACTAAACAGATACACATCAAAGTCACGAGGTAAATAAGAGTACAGGAGGGACTTAAGTAAATCAAAGTTATAACCCAGCCAAAGTTTCAAAAGACCACTGACTCTTGAGAATGCAGAAACTATGAAGGAAAAAACTAGAAGAGAGAGTAAGAAAATTAGCTGGCACCAAATGAACCTAACCAGAACTATAATCACTATAATCACTATTTCAGAGCCACAGTAAAGCTTATTTCTAGAATGATCTGTAAAAGATATGTTTCATGGTAGGAGGAATTCCTCTTAGGAGGAATCCTAAGAATCCAATGACCTCACTCCACTCTCAGCCTCAGCTGACTAAACCAGCAGCAGACACCTGACCCAGAGGAAGCAACTCCATTACTGGCCAGCCAGAGACCTACATATGACCCAACAAGAAAAGATGAGGAGGACATTTTTGATTCTTCTCGTTGGGGTTTGGAAATTGAGCCAGTTGGCTATGCAACATCTGGCCAGTTGGCTATGCAAAGGTAAGGTGAAAAGAAAGTAGAATCATGTGGTCAGACGGCCATCTGAGGTCTTGAGCATACTAAGCAAGGAGTAGCAAGGAGGATGGACACAGAGATACAGAGGCAAAATGCCAGTGGTCCAGGAGATTGTGTGAGACAGAGGGGAGTACTGCCTCTGCCCCGACACCTTTCTAGGTCCTACTGTCTAGAGACCCAACAGTACAGCAATTCTTATTCTTAGATCACTTTGAAACCTTACAATAAATCCTCCTTTCAATTTAGACTGATTTGGGGAAGTTTATAATCCTTGAAAATAAAAAGCACTCATTAGAATATTGTCCAAGGATGACAGATTACATTCATGCATTTAATATTTAATTAGTTTCCTCTCCTCCATATATCTTGGAAGAATAGTCTGCACTCCCTGTTTCTACGCCCTTACATCCCAGCCAATCATTTCTCCCCATGACTCTCCTGAAACTGAACTAGGTATGACCTAACTGTTCCATTCAGTGGATACTTCTCAGTCCTTATTTGAATTGATGTCTCTTCAACATTCACACATGTCTAATACTTGCCTCCACTTGTCTCCTGAGTGCTGGACCTACATATTTCCACCTGCCTAGTGAACATCTCTGTTGGGATGTCCATACCTCTAGTTCACACTTGTCTTCCTCCCCAAACCTGTTCTTCCTCCTCCTCTATTCTTCACCTTAGTTCCTTCCACCCAGACTACTCACAAGTCAGTAAGTCCTATTAATTCTCCTAACTTTCTTGAAAATCTGTTCTTTCTCTATCCCCAAAGCCATTGTCTGATTCAAGCTTTCATCATCCCCTGGATTAACGAGAGATGCAGAAATTCTGATTCAATGGAGGGACTTGGGAATTTTTTTTTCTTTTTTTTTAAAGATTCCAAATGATTCTAATGTGCAACCATTTTAGGAACTAAAACATTATTACTTTCTAGCTGGTCTCTCCCTTTATGGAGCCATCCTCTCTACACAGCTACCAAGTCAACATGTATTACTGAAAATACACCAAGTATCAAACATTAATGTAGGTCCTACACACTAAGGAAGAAAAACAAAATCCCCACCCTAAGGGAGCTCAGTCTAGCAGTGGAGAAGTCAAGTATCACAAAAACAATGGAATAAGTTTTGCAGAGATCTATATACTAAGTGTTTTAGAATACTGAACTACTATACACTGAGTGTTTATTGAATGCTGATACTGTGGTGAGTCTTCATGAACATTATTTCATTTAATCCTTCTACAATACTGTAAAGTACATATTATGCTCAATTTACAGCTAAAACAGCTGGGTCTCAAAGAGCTTGAAATTTTGCACAAGATCTCACGCTCATGAATAGAGGAGGCCAGGGCTTAAATGACGGTCTAATTCCAAAAGCCCATTCTCTTTAATTAGTATGGGGTGCTTTGGGAGAAAGAAAAAAGAGCAAGCAACTAACTCCTAGTATCCCCTAAAATGAGCAGTGTGGACAAGTAATGGTAGGGCACTCACAGCAGAATAAAGAGCTTCTATGGAGATGTGAAGGGATGAGAGATCAGGTGAAGTTGTGGGAAACACAGTTAGTGAGGATGGCAAGGTCAGTGAATGTACAGAGGTACGTGGAGATGAGCCTGAAACGGAATCTTTTTCCCAAGGAACCAGAGCAGTATCGGCCTTGCATGCCAAGGTAAAAAGTCTGGACATCTCCTATGGGCGCTGAGTTGTCACCAACAGATTTTAGACAGAAGACTGATTCACCTGATATACTTTTTATAAGGATTATAAGGGGAAAATATTTTTGGAGGGTTTTCCTTATTACAAATTTGATTATTTAAAAACTTTCCGTGGCTCCATATTGTCTACTGTATAAAGTCCAAAATCCTTTCCAGTCTCATCTCATAACTACCCCCATCCACATGCGAAAATATTCACAATTCCCCTATGCTGTGCTAGGCTGCTTCAGGTTTTTGCATTTGCCTGGTCACTGTCTGTAAAAATGCCTTCTCTCCCTTGTTCCTCCTTGCCTGAGTCTCTCCAGCTTCTGTAAGGCCTTTAACAATCTCCATTCTGTCTCTCTCCCTCCTCCTTTCACCACAGAATTACTTTTTCTTTTGCGCTCACATTCTTCCTCTGTATATCTATTGACACATCACACTGCTTTGTAATTATTTAAGTATCTGTCTCCCCCATTAAATCTCTGCCAGCCCAGCACAGTAATGAGCACAGAATAAATGTTCAACAGTATGACAAATGACTTTCTACACACACACACACACACACACACACACACACGAAGTTAAAAAAAAAAGATAACAAGGGAGTGATAAGAAAAGCATTCCTTGAAGAAATCTGGAGTATGTAATAACAAAAAACCAACATTAGCAGCAAATAACATTCATAGAGTTTACTGTGTGCCAGATACAGCTGTAAAACCTTCACATGTATTAATTCATTTAATCCTCACAACAACTCTATGAGAAGGGTACTATTATTATGACTATTTTATGAGCCACAGAGAAGGCAAGTTACTTGCCCAAAGCTACCCAGCTAGTAAATAGGGTGCAGATGCCACCCCAGGCAGTCTGGCTCCAGAGTTCAGGTTCTTTTTTGTTTGTTGTTTTTTTCAGAGTTCAGGTTTTTTACCAATAATTATATTGGGTTGGCCAAAAGGTTCATTCAGTTTTTTCCATAAGATGGCTCTAGTGGCACTGAGTCATCTTTAACTTCATTCAAAACAATTTTGTTAGACTGTATGTGACAGCCGTCATATCAGCATGCATTAAAAAAAAAACTTATCAAAATCAGTGAATTTGGGCTTCCCTGGTGGCGCAGTGGTTGAGAGTCTGCCTGCCGATGCAGGGGACACGGGTTCGTGCCCCAGTCCGGTAGGGCCCCACGTGCCGCGGAGCGGCTAGGCCCGTAAGCCATGGCCGCTGAGCCTGCGCTCCGCAACAGAAGAGGCCACAACAGTGAGAGGCCCGCGTACCACCAAAAAACAAAAAAAACAAAAACAAAAAAAATCAGTGAATTTTTGTGTAGCCACTTTAATGTTGAAGATGGAAGGGAAAAAAAGCAACATTTCGGCAGATTATGCTTTATTATTTCAAGAAAGGTAAAAACGCAACCGAAATGCAAAAAGAAAGATTTGTGCAGTGTATGCAGAAGGTACTGTGACTGACTGAACATGTCAAAAGTGGTTTGCAAAGTTCTGTGCTGGAGATTTCTCACTGGACGATGCTCAGGGTCAGGTACACCAGTTGAAGCGATTTGATAACGATCAAATAGAGAAATTAACTGAGAACAATCAACATTATACCATGCAGGAGATAGCCGACATACTCAAAAGACATACTCAAAATATCCAAACCAAGCGTTGAAAATGATTGGCACCAGCTTGGTTATGTTAATCGCTTTGATGTTTGGGTTCACATAAATTAAGGGGAAAAAACCTTGACAGTATTTCCACAAGCCATTCTCTACTTAAATGTAATGAAAACGTTCCGTTTTTTAAAACAAATTGTGATGGGCAATGAAAAGTGGATACCGTACAATAATGTGCAACGGAAGAGATCACAGGGAAGAGAAATGAAACACCACCAACCACACCAAAGGCTAGTCTTCATCCAAAGAAGGTGATGTTGTGTATATGGTGGGACTGGAAGGGAGTCCTCTATTATGAGCTCCTTCCAGAAAACCAAACAATTAATTCCAACATGTACTGCTCCTAATTAGACCAACTGAAAGCAGCACTCGACAAAAAGCCAACAGAATTAGCCAACAGAAAATGCATAATCTTCCATCAGGATAACGCAAGACCACGTTTCTTTGATGACCAGGCAAAAACTGTTACAGCTTGGCTGGGAAGTTCCGATTCATCCGCCGTGTTCACCAGACATTGCACCTTTGGATTTCCATTTAGGTCTTTACAAAATTCTCTTAATGGAAAAAATTTCAATTCCGTGGAAGACTGTAAAAGGCACCTGGAACAGTTCTTTGCTCAAAAAGATAAAAAGTTTTGGGAAGATGGAATTATGAAGTTGCCTAAAAAATGGCAGAAAGTAGTGGAACAAAAGGTTGAATACGTTATTCAATAAAGTTCTTAGTGAAAATGAAAAACGTGTCTTTTATTTTTACTTAAAAACCGAAGGCACTTTTTGGCCAACTCAATACTATCTCTTTAGCTCAAGCAAAAGACACCAGTATAAGGAAACAGTTCTAGCCTTGGTTCTTTTATATCTTAATCTCTTTTTTATTCTTAACACACTAAAAATAAATCTACACAGTAAGAAAAAATTCCACTTCTTAAAATTCGCTTCAGTAAATGAGTAATAATTTCATCAAACTTAAATGTGTAAATAATCTGGGACGCATTCCCTAACATCTTAGTTTAGATCAGGGCCCTTTTGCTGTACGCTCTTGGGGCTCCCTGTGCTTTCCTTCCTAACATTCACCCAAGGATGTTACCATATAGTTATGTGATCCTTTCAACAGTTCCCCTGTCCTCCCCTGGATACTCAGCTCCACAGGGGTTCATGTCTATTTTACTCATCAATGCAGCTTCAGCATATAGTAGACCCATAATAGATGTTTGAGAAGTAGATATGTCCAAAAGTTCTTCCCTATTCATCACTTCTTTTTTTCTGCTCATGTTGCCATCATCATAATGCAAATCATAATTACTTAGTGCCAAAAATATTAAAATCAATCTCATCTGATCTCTGCCTATATTCTCCTATGGTTTTATACATCTCATGCAACACTGACAAATTAATCTTCCTAAAACATTCCTTTACTCGTTCAAAAAATATTAACTCCTACTATCTGCCTAAAAGAAACCAGAACGTCACACCAAAATATGTCACTTTGGCATATTGATTATTTTTAATTAAAGGCATTTAAGAAACAGCAAGTACAAGAAGAACATTCTGGGGACTTCCCTGGTGATGCAGTGGTTACAAATCTGCCTGCCAATGCAGGGAACACGGGTTCGAGCTCTGGTCTGGGAAGATCCCACATGACGCGGAACAACTAAGCCTGCGAGCCACAACTACTGAGCTGGCGTGCCAGAACTACTAAAGCCCAAGCACCTAGAGTCCCTGCTCCACAACAAACCAACGCAGTGAGAAGCCCGCGCACCGCAATGAAGAAGAGTAGCCCCCACTGGCTGCAACTATAGAAAGCCCGGCAACGAAGACCCAACGTAGCCAAAAAAAAAAAGGACTCGAGCTTCCCTGGTGGCGCAGTGGTTGAGAGTCCGCCTGCCGATGCAGGGGACACGGGTTCATGCCCCTGGTCCGGGAAGATCCCACATGCCACGGAGCGGCTGGGCCCGTGAGCCATGGCCGCTGAGCCTGCGCGTCCGGAGCCTGTGCTCCGCAACGGGAGAGGCCACAGCGGTGAGAGGCCCGCGTACCGCAAAAAAAAAAAAAAAAAAAGACATTCTGACCCTTCTTTTTCTTTCTGAAAGCAGAAGATAAAACTCCCGTGTGAAAGGGACCCTCACTATACCAGGAGTAAAGAAGACATCCTCATCACTAGAGCCAGAGAATTTAGGGCTGAGAAATCTGTACAAACAAACCTTGTTAAACTAACCCTTATCTTCCTAGTTACTTCTTCACCATTTACTACCTCAGCCCAAACCCCTTTGTCTTGTCAATTCTTCACAAATCTTGTTTCTCTGTCTAAAAGTTGTAAACACTTCCTGCTCTGGTCCCTTCACGTCTTCATTCTCTTGTGAAGGCTCCCATGTACGTGTAAAAATTTAATAAAATTTGTATGCTTTTCTGCTATTAATCTCTCCTAGACAGTCTAATTCTTAGGCCCAGCCAGAGACCCAAAGAGGGTAGAGGAGAATCTTCCTCCCCTACATACCAAATACATTTCACTGCTTAATAAAATCCTATTAATTTCCTAATGCCTATAGAATAAAATTCAAAATGTCAGATTTGTCTATTGAAAGAAATAAATAAGAAGGAAAGCTACCCCAGACCTTGGTCTCTAATACCATTCCCCCCTAAAAGGAATAGGGCTCCTCAGAGAAATGGCTAGTTTCAGCACTGGGAAAGGGTAGGTAAAGGATAAGGCTGGAATACCTTATTATGCCAGAAAGTAAGGAAGAGTTCAAAACAATGATAGGGGCATGACAAAAGGACACTGGAGCCACCTGAAGGGACTCCCACTGTTCAAATATGGGACAATTTGAACACCAAAATAATTAAGTACAGTGATAAGTTATAGGCCATTTTTATAAAAATGAACTCACGAGTCCATACCAACAGGAAAGGAAGGAAGGTAGGTAAGGGTCGGGGGCAGCCGGGGGTGG
>NW_006796149.1:713108-717375 GCF_000442215.2 Lipotes vexillifer
GGGGGGGGGGGGGGGGGGGGGGGGCGGGGGGGGGGGGGGGGGGGGGGGGGGGGGGGAGGGGGGAGATGTGAGCAAGGGAGGGAGGGGAAATCCAAGAACCAATTGGTAAAGGTGCAGGAGTTCTAGAGTAGGAAAATCATAGTCTTGCAGTCATTATGGTGAAGACTAGATCAAGCAAGAATCAACAATGGTAAATATAGGAGAAATTATTGATAAAGAACAGGATATTTGCATAGTCTTATAAGTATCTGCCTATTTATTGCAAAGGAAGAAAAAATAATCATTATAATAAGGTCAAAAAATTGGGCTACACCTTGAACTTTGACAAGGTAATCAAAATTAACATCACCTATGAAGGACAAAAAGACATGGGCCTCCAGATGTAATAACCAGAGATAGACACAACAAATTCTAGGCCACATTTCAGCCAAGAATGCACAATCTCAATCTACTCACAATGAAATGTCAGACAACACAACATGAGGAACATTGTAAGGAAAAAAAAAGCAGGAGACGATCTGTATTCTTCAAAAATGTCATAAATTACAAAGAAATGCTGTGGAAATGTTCCATATTAAAAGAAGCTAAAGCAACATGTCAACTACATATAATACCTAACCCTAACTGACCGTATACTGGTGAGGGGGAAATGCTACAAAGGGCATTACCAGGTCAACTGAAAAAAAATGGAATTATGAATAGTAAATGGAATCAATGTAAATTTATGAAGTTGACAACTATACTATAGTTATGTAAAAGAATATCCCTATTCTTCATTGAAGCATACACAGGTGAAGAACTATAACTGATCCTCAAGTGATTCAGGAAAAATAAAGAAAAAGTACACACATACAGAGAGAGAAAAGAAAAAGGATAGGAGAACTAAGTGTTTAAATGATAAAGCAAATAGGATAAAATGTTAATAAGTAAATTTAGATAAAGAGTATACAGCTGTTTCTTGTATTATTTTATTCTTGTAACTTTTTGTAAGCTTGAAATTGGTTCCAAAAAAATTAAAAATTATATATGTATTCAACTAGACCTGCAATACAGTAGCCACCAACTATATGAGGCTGTTGAACAGTTAAAATATGGCCTGTCCAAAGTCAGATGTGCTGGGACTTCCCTGGTGGTCCAGGGGTTAAGAATCCGTCTTGCAATGCAGGGGACACTGGTTAGATCCCCGGTCAGGGAATTGGGATCCCACATGCCGCGGGGCAACTAAGCCCGCGCACCACGACTAATAAGCCTGCGCGCCACAACTAGCGAGAAGCACGCACACTGCAACAAAGAGCCCACGCACAGCAACGAAAGATCCCATGTGCCGCAACTAACACCCGATGCAGCCAATAAATAAATAATTTTTTTTTAAATAACAAAGTCAGATGTGCTGTTAGTGCAAAATACACACCAGATTTCAAAAACTTACTATAAAAAAAATACTCATCAATAATATTTAAGATATCTCAATTTTTTTTTTTTTTTTTTTTTTTTGGTACGCGGGCCTCTCACTGTTGTGGCCTCTCCCGTTGCGGAGCATAGGCTCCAGACGAGCAGGCTCAGAGGCCACGGCTCACGGGCCCAGCCGCTCCGCGGCACGTGGGATCTTCCCGGACCGGGGCACGAACCCGTGTCCCCTGCATCGGCAGGCGGACTCTCAACCACTGCGCCACCAGGGAAGCCCTCAATAATTTTTATATTGACTATATGTTCAAATATTTTAGATAGATTGGGTCAAAGGAAATATATTTTAAAAAGTAATTTCAAAAAGAAAAGTAATTTCACCTCTTTTCACTTTTTTAAAATGTGGCTACTAGAAGGTTTAAATTACATATGTGATTCCTATTTGCATTGGACTAGAGCTAGATGATCAAGAATCTCCACAATGAGGTGTCACACTATCTATAAGTGTCTCTCTCAATTTCTTTCTGCTCTAAACAGACCTCTCTCTCTCACTTGGTTTTAAGCTACTTAAGGGTAAGGATCAGTTTTCCTCGCTGTTGTACCTCCAGTATCTAGCACATATCCAGTGTTATAAACATTTGTTTATTGAAAGGCAATATGCAAGCAAAGGCAGGAGGGAGGGCAGGAAGAATGAAATCATTCCCACCTCTGAGTCTTTGTTTATACTGTAACTCCTTCCTAGAATAAAAGTAACTCTCTTCCTCTCCTAATCACCTTTTCAAAACCCCATCTCTTGCTCATTTTCTCCAAGGAGATGCTTCACTCTAACAGGTTCATTCTGATTGGTCCTCCTCTGTACTACTACAGCCTTCACTGTCTATATAATTTACTTTGGCACTTAATCATATAAGTTCCCTGAGAGGTCAGATCTCTTATTTTTCCCGTATCTTCCACAATGACTGGCACAGTGCTAACCATATGAGTTGAGTGGTGGAGGAAAGGGCAACAAGGTGCTAAAAAAAGGAAATGGATTGAGTTGGGAAAACTTGGCTCTAGTCTCAGCTTTGACATCTAACTGTGTTGCCTTAGATAAATCACTCAATCTCTCACTTCCTACTTCCTCATTTTTAAAATCAGAGAGACTCGTTACCCATAAAAGAAGCCTTCTATTTCCACAATTCTAGAATTAAACCCATTTTTTTCTTTAGCAATCTTATTGATATATACCAATAAAAGGAAATCTAATACACTTAAGGATCTTAGAAATAGCAAAGTTTAAAAACTGCCTAAAGTACTAAATGCTGATGTCTTTCCAGCCATGAAGCACTTTAAATCCACATTTCTCTTCAAAGCCTATTAAGCAAAATAATCAATACATACATATTGGAGCTACCCCAATTTTTTTTTTTAGATTCTTACAAGCCTCAAAGAAACACCTTTTAGTTGCTAATGGAAAAAAGAAAAAGAACCAGAAACTAAATTTTGTATAAAGTACCCTAGGACCTTATCGGTGATGTTCGAAGATGCTGAGTTACAATTGATTATGAGCACATTGTCTGTTTCTTCTTTCAAAAATGCTACTTAAAGGACATTATTCAGGGATTTCCCTGGTGGCACAGTGGTTAAGAATCCGACTGCCAATGCAGGGGACAGAGGTTCAAGCCCTGGTCCAGGAAGACCCCACATGCCGCAGAGCAACTAAGCCCGTGCGCCACAACTACTGAAGCCCAAGCACCCAGAGCCCGTGCTCCGCAACAGAGAAGCCACCTCAATGAGAAGCCCCCGCACCACAACGAAGAGTAGCCCCCGCTCGCAGCGACTAGAGAGAAAGCCCACGCGCAGCAACGAAGACCCAACGCAGCCAAAAATAGATAAATAAATAAATTTTAAAAATATAAAAAATAAAGGACGCTATTCAGAAGAAAATTACAACAGTTAAAATGAAAAGGTCATGTGAAAACAGAATGCTAAAGGCATGCGAGTTAATTTCAAAGCATGAAGACCATTTCAAACAAATCTCTAAATCAGCAAACTTAGTTTTAATCTTATATCTTATGACCTCTGCTGAGAAATAAGATTATCAGGGTGGGGTAAAATAAAATGGTTGCCATGTTACATAATTTAAAGCTTCAAGTCATACTTGTTAGTAAATAGCACCTGTGGAGTTCACACTAGTAATACAAATTACAAGATTTCTTTAAGGCTTTATCCAAATACCCCTATTAAATGCTGAGCATTAACAGTGACCCATCTGTAAGAGCCAAACTCCTCCCAGGTGGCTCTAGGTCCTCTCCTGATCTGGTCTGAGCTACCTCTGCAGCCTCACCTCCCACCAATCCCAGCATATCATTTCACTCCCTAAACTTAAATGTTCACATTCCCCTTAATATTACTTGCCCCATTTTACGACTTCTTGTCTAGGCATTTGCGGTTCCCTCAGCCCAACCTGCCCTCCACTCTTCTAAGCTGCAAATATGCCCTCCTCCCAGAAGCTTTTCCTGATTGCCCCAAAACCCTCCCACAAAGTGGCCCCCAGGCACTATTCATTCTTCTATTACAAAGAACTGCCATTATTTTTAAATGTCCACTTCCCCAACCAGCTGTGAGTCCTAAAAGGCAGGCCCATATCTTATTTAACTGGTTCCCAGCCCCTAGCAGATGCTTTGCATTTACTGACACTCAATATAAGGACATTGAAAAAAAGGAAGTTAAGTGGTTAACGATGAGAAACAATTCAAACTTTCCTATAAAAGAGTATATAAATTTAAGACAGTGGTCTCAACCAGGGCAATTTTGCCCCTAGGTGACATTTGGCAAAGTCTTCAGATATTTTTGGTTGTCACAAGATGGGGGGGGGGGGGGG
>NW_006796149.1:717385-720643 GCF_000442215.2 Lipotes vexillifer
AACGGGACTTGGGGGTGCTAGTGCATCTAGTGGGTAGAAGCCAGGTATGCTGCTCAATATCCTACAGTGCAAAGGACAGCCCCCAACGACCAAGAATTATCCAGTCACAAATACCAATAATTCCATGGTTAAAAAACTCAGCTGTCAACTGACTTATGCATGTGTGATGATTCCTTATCATACCTCAGCAATAACCAGAATAAATTCCAATTTTGTGGTTTCAGCTGTAACTTCTGTAGCCATCGATGTGTATGCACCAACACTCAAAATGATCTTTATATAATCGTAACGCTTAACAACATTAAACCGAGAGTACTGGAAATCAGTTCATATTTCTGAAAACTAATCTACAACTATTAGAAGCTACTCTTAAGTCAGTAAACACTTTATTTATAAACTATAAAGCAAACCACACGCGAACTAATTTTCAGCTATGGAATTATGCGACGGAAACACAATCTGAGGCATGAGGTAATCAGTCAGGTCTGACAAGAGAAAAACTCTAAGTAGTGGAAGTAAATCACGCACAGGTGTCTTTAATGTTGAACACAGGAACTGATGACCAGAGTAAAGGGCATGCCCTCGCTACTGCCAAAATCAGCGCTTATCAAGATTTCAAAAAACTGACAAAACATTGCAAAAAAATCATCAAATGTCAATACAGGGTGGAAGATACAGAAGTCAACTATTTCTCCCCCTGATATATGACCAAGTTCCACATGACTTGAACATTTCCCAAAGCTATGCAGGAGCAAGGACACTCCCTTTCTACACAGTGGATGACTCAACTCTCTTTGGTACATTCCTTGACTGCATGCTACAAGTTCACTAACTCCTCTTGCCCTTGGAACTAGTTATCCTACTCTCTCAGTAACCAACTAATGGGTTTGGCACCAACTTTTCAGTCATTTACATTTTGTTGCACGCCATCGGTCTCAAAAGGAAATTAAGAAAAAAAAAAAAAAAAAGCTAACCAAAACAAAAACTTGAGTAACAGTGACTCCTATAGAAAAGATTTTGTTATTCTAGGAACTGATTCCTAAACAAAACACCTACAGCTTTCCAGTGCTCTAATCTTTCTATCTTCAGGCTTTTCCAGATTTGACATAGAGAGAGCACTGGCAGAAAGTAAAGGAGTGTACCGTTGGATTAAGCTGACAACGGATCTATACTTGCATGGCTCAAAAAAAAAGGTACCGGGCTGGGAGGGGAAAACGCATTTTTAAATGGGGGGTGTGTGGGGTAGGGGAGTTGCCAACAGTGAGTAATAGCTTCCTTCGCAGCTGACTTTAGCCAGTTAAGTGTCGGTACAGCGACTGGGCCAACGTTAGGCCGGGTTTCACCACATTACCCTGCAGTGCTGCCCAGATGAGATTACGAATCCGCGTGAGGCAGGTGCGTGTCGGGTAAAGTTGCGGGACACGCCGAGCGGGGCGCTGGGGGAAGAGCCGAGCTAGCCTCCCGAGGTCTCCCACCCGGCGTGCTCCAGCCCGGCGGGCGGCTGGCCGGCCGGACCCGCGGGCACTAACTCTCCATTTCCACTGCCATTCCAGAATCTGGAAGGAACGCGCCGGCGCCACACCCTCCCGCCCGGCCGCCCGCTCGCACTGACAGCCCGCGCGGGTGCGGGGCCCGGGCCTGTGAGCCGGGGGCCGCGGGGGACCCGGCCTGCTGCCCTGCCGCCGCCCAGCCCGCCCCCTGCCCCCCCCGAGGCCCGCCCCCAGAGCAGACGACCGAGGCCTAATCGCCGCCTGGGCTGCGGGGCCTAAAGGAAGGGGCCGGCGCTGAAGAGGGGGCGGCCACGCCGCCGCCGCCTCTGCTACTCAGCGAGGCGGCGGCTTCCGCGGCCCCGGGCTCCAGCTCTCCCGCTCACGTGCTCCTGAAAGACGGTTTCACTCTCTTACCCTCTGCAAAATCCTCCTTAACATGGTTTAAACACCACCCGGCGCCGCCCCGGTGACTCTCCAAACCTTCCGCGGGGCCACTCAGTACTCGGGGGTACGCGGGAGGGAGAGACTGAGCCAGGAAAGGACTGGGAGGAGGTCGGGGCGAGGCTGTAGCGGCGGCCGCTAGGGCTGCCCCGACTTCCCCACAGGCGGCGAGAGAGAGCGCGCGCGAGCGAGCAAAGAGGTAGCCAGAGAGCGCCCGCCCGCCCGCCTGCCGGGCCGCCCCCGTAACTGACAGCTGGGCGGACCCGCCCGCCACCGCCCCGCCCTCCCTGCCTGTCCATCCGCGGGAGGCGGGGCTGGAAGGGGCCTGGCCCGCCCCTGCGGCCAATCGGAAGCGGCGGCGGCGTGGGCGGTTGCGTGACGGACAGGCGGCAGGACGCTGTCGCCGCCGCTCCTTCCGGCGGATCGGGGGACAACGCGGGCGCAGAGCGCACGCCTGCGCTCTGTCAGAGGACGCGCCCGCGCGCAGACAGCGTACTCTCTAGGGGAACCTGGAGGGGGTCCCTGACCGCGACGCAGGAAGGGGTCTCTGGGCGGGTACCTGCGACGGCACCTCAGATTACTCTGTAAAATATGTCACTGTGACCCCGGCCTTGGCCATTCCTGAACTGGATCCTCATTTCTGCTGGAAGCGCTTGGAAGCAAAGGAGAGAATCGCAGACACGATTAACCGGTCTGATGGGCTTTTTTTCTCCCCTGGTCCAACCCCTGGCGCCTTTCCGTACTCCCTTCCTGCTTCTAATATCAGCCAAAGGGAAAGTAAAGAATTGGAAGAAAGGGTAGGAAGAAACTGGAATTTCAGTTGGTAAGAGAAGTTTGGGGTTGTCATCTTTGGTCTATAGCAACAATAAGGGACTGATGTCGCTAACATGTTGCACCATCTAAAGCCCACGCTTGGCCCATTCTCCTAGGGAATTTTAAATCCTCTTCTGACAATAGATGTATGAAGTGAATCGACCTTAATGCGTCTGTTTCATAGATTAAGAAAAAATAATGAGGTCACAGATAAACAGTGTGCCAAAACAAGGACGTGGACTTGGAAGTGGACTTGGACCTGACTTCCAGGCACGATGTTATTATTTAAACTCAAAAAATCACAGCTGCGGAGTTCTACCATTCTGCCAGTATTCACGAGCTAAGAGGTTCAACTTTACCCTGAGCGGGGGAAAGAGAACCCTTTAATAATGTTTAAGTAGGATTGGGGCTTCCCTGGTGGTGCAGTGGTTGAGAGTCCACCTGCCGCTGCAGGGGACGTGGGTTCGTGCCCCGGTCCGGGAAGATCCCACATGCCGCGGAGCGGCTGGGCCCG
>NW_006796149.1:720886-742145 GCF_000442215.2 Lipotes vexillifer
GGGGGGGGATCTGAAGTCTACCAAGCAATGAATGGAGCGCGTATCAGAAAATACCCACAGATCTTCTGAAAAAAATGCAGCAAATCTTATTTTCAAATTACTTAATGTAAAAGTGTTTTGTAAAATGTAAATAAAGCATTATATGATGTAATATGTTGTTTCCATCCAAAACATCTGTTTTTTAATGTGTGTTGTGTCTGTAGTGCAGCAAAACAGTCGTGCCTACAACTCATACATTATTAATCACTATTGATGATAGTTCACTTAAGTACTTCCAGGCAAACATAGCAAAGCACACACTTTTCCACCTTTCCAGACACAGGTACTTTATTTTCAGACAGGTTGGGAAATATTTTCACTGAAGCAGAGTGATAAAACTGTGACATAATAAATATATTGAATAGATTTGGTCTCTGCCCCTGAGTGATAGGGTGATAAGAGCATCTTTTGGTGTAATGTTTGATCTACTGAGTGGTTGGGTGTCCCTAGATAGCTTTAGGGTGGGGGCTGAGTCATGATTAGAAAGTTGGAATTTTCTGGCCCACCTACTGGAGCCAAGAGGAACTTCAAGACTTAATCCCCATTGGCCAGTGATATAATCAATCTATGTAATGTAATTCTATGTAATGGAACCTCCATAAAAACCCTGAATAACGAGGTTTGGAGAGCTTCCAGACTGAGGAACATCAAGATGCTGGGAGGAGGAAGTGTCTGAAGAGAATAGGCAAGCTTTGCACCCCTACCCCCATACCTTGCCCTATGCATCTCCTCCATTTGGCTGTTCCTGAGTTGTAGCCTTTGTAATAAACCGGTAATAGTAAGTAAAGTATTTCTGTGAGCCAGTATAGCAAATTATCAAAGCTGGGGAGAGTATTGTGGGAACACCCAATTTATAGCCAGTTGGCCCAAAGTACAGGTGACAACCTGGAAGTTTCAGCTGGTATCTGAAGTAGGAGGCATTCTTGGTGGGACTGAGCCTTTAGTCTGTGGGGTCTGTGCTAACTCTGGGTTGTTAGTGCCAGAACTGAATTAAATTCTAGGACTCACTGTTGGTGTGCAAGGAATTGGAGAATTGCTTGGTATGGAAAAAAACTCCATACATTTGGTGTCATAAGTCTTGTAAGTAGAGAAAGGAAGCAGTTTTTTCCCTTTAAAGTGACATTTGTTTTTATTTTTCAAAAATTAGTTTATAGCTGCTTATTAATGTCACATGCTAAGGCCTTCTCCACTGGAATTCTCCAGTGGAATCTTTTGACTAATATAATAGACTCTCATCTATGGCTTAGCTAGATGGGTTATTCAAAAATCTGTGCACTCCCCTGCAGCTTATGATAACTCCATCATTGGAATAGTATACTAGGGAACTGAAAACTCCAAGAAAATAAGCAGTGGGTGAGACATAATCATGTAAGAATATCCTTCACTAATGTAGCAGCTTCCCACACAAAACATTCCTATTTACCCATCTGGCTGCTAGGTCCTATCCATTTAACTCTTTTACATCAATATTCCATCAATTCTTTGACTCCAGTCCATTGGCCCTTCTTAACGTTCTTACTATCGGCCTAGCATCCTCATTTCCGTCAAAACCCAGCTTAAAGCTATGATCCAACTTTATAGCACCGCCACCCTTTGCAAATATGCTTAACTTCAGCTCTCTCTTCCTCCGTTGTTTTTGTCTAGCAGAACCCGAACCTGACTACCCAGCTCCTCTGTGCTGTACAGGAGTTGCTGAATATCACTAGAGATACATGTATACAGCTGGAGCTGCTGGGCTCATTTTACATGAACAGCCACAGATCTCAGGCACTCAACACAGTCCAGCAACAATCCTGTTATACTTTCCTCCTGTCTTCTTTTAGATCCTTAGATCCTTAGCTGCACAAAGCTTATTCCTGCCTTTGTGCCAAACAGTTCCTATTTAGGAAATGCCTTTCCCTGAGATCTTGTGATTAATTTCTTGGCATTCATACTGCACTTTAAAAGTCATCTCCTCAGAGATAGCTTCAGGGATCACCTCATCTAAAGTGCTAAAGCGGTCTCCAATCTATCACATTACCCATTCTAATTCTCTGCATAGCAGAGAAAACTATCATTTCTGACTTTTCTTGTTTCTCTATTCACGTCCCCCCCAACAAGAATATAAGGGTCTTGTCTCTTGTTCACTGGTGTGTCCCCAATAATTAAAACAATGCTCAACCCATGGTTAGCAATAAATATTTATTGATTAATGAATGAAGAAAGGAAGGAAGGTACTATGGCTTAAATGTTTGTGCCCACCTAAAATTCATATGTTGAAATCCTAACCCCCAAAGCTGACAGTATTAGTAGGTGGTGCCTTTGGGAGGTGATTAGGTCATGAGGGTGGAGCCCTCAAGAATGGGATTAGTGTTCTTATAAAAGAAACCATAAAGAACTCTCTAGTTCCTCTATGTGAGGATACAAGAGGTCTGTGACCCAGACGAGGCCTTTCACCCAACCATGTTAGCACCCTGGTCTTGGACTTCCAGCCTCCAGGACTGTGAGCAATAAATTTCTGCCACCCAGTCTGTGGAATTTTGTTATAGCAGCCTGAACTAAGACAGAAGGGTGTATAATCATTCCTATAACAGTTGCCTTACAGAGTTCCTCAAACTAAGATCTTCCTACTTGGGAAGATATAGTCCATATCTAACAATCTTGAGAGCAATCCAACATCTTTTGATCCTACTCAGCAGTCTTTTTTCTTTTGATATAATATATATGTGTGTATGTTTCTTTCTTTTTCTTTTTTTGTGGTACGCAGGCCTCTCACTGTTGTGGCCTCTCCCGTTGCGGAGCACAGGCTCCGGACGCGCAGGCTCAGAGGCCATAGCTCACGGGCCCAGCCGCTCCGCGGCATGTGGGATCTTCCCGGACCGGAGCATGAACCCGTGTCCCCTGCATCGGCAGGCGGACTCTCAACCACTGCGCCACCAGGGAAGCCCTGTTTCTTGACTCCTCAAAATTTTCCCAATATTTATGAGAAACAACTTATTCTCTACCTTTTGTAAATTAGAAATTTTTCTCCTTCTTAATTTCATGTGTGACCACCAAATAATTCATTTCCAGTTAGAAGCAAATCTATGAAAAATCACAACACAACAAGCAAAGTGCAGCTGGTGGCTCTGTATATGTAAAGCAAAGATAGTTTAGGGGTTCTAAGGAATACACACAGGACTACTAACCAGCTATCTGGCAGCAATTAGTTTTTATTTTTCTCAACTGAATTGTTCACTTTTAACAAATTATGTTAACATCATTGAACCACCTAATTGAAGTCTAGTATCAATTTGTGCTTCTTTCAGCCCTTGAGGGAAGGATGAGGAGGGAGGCAAAGATGAGAACTTCAAAGGAGTGGGGAGATACATGAATTCTACAGAAGTCCCTACTGATTTTCTCCAAGTTGACTTGAGTAACTCCAAGAAAAGTATCAAGTCTCCATTGAGTTTCTTTGGAAGCAGGTTTAAGGAAGATCCAAAATAATGATTATGTTTTAAGAGCTATTAAAAATCATATACATGTATATATATGTATATGAATATACACACACACACACACACACACATATGTATACACATATATATATGGCCCTGGCTAAGCCTATTGCATTCAAACCACATGTTGAGTTGGTAGAGTACAAAATAGTCCATGGAATCATGTAGAGGTGGCACAACAAAAATTCCCATCTAATGTAAGTTGGTAGAGCCACTATGAAAAACAGTATGGAGGCTCCTCAGAAAACTAAAAATAGAATTACCATATGATCCAACAATCCCACTCCTGGGCATATATCCAGGCAAAACTCCAATCCAGAAAGATACATGCACCCCTATGTTCATGGCAACACTACTCACAATAGCCAAGACATGGAAACAACCTAAATGTCCGTCAACAGATGAATGGATAAAGAAGATGTGGTACATATATACAATGGAATACTACTCAGCCAATAAAAAAGAATGAAATCATGCCATTTGCAGCAACATGGATGCAACTAGAGATTATCAAACTAAATGAAGTAAATCAGAAAGAGAAAGACAAATACCAGGACTCCCTGGCGGTCCAGTGGTTCCACTGCAGGGGCACAGGTTGGATCCCTGGTTGCGGAACTAAGATTACACATGCCGTGTGGCACGGCAAAAAAAAAAGACAAATACCATATGATATCACTTATATGTGGAATCTAAAATATGACACAAATGAACCTATCTACAAAACAGAAACAGACTCACGGAAATAGAGAACAGACTTGTGGTTGTCAAGGAGGAGGGGGTTGTGAGAGGGATGGAGTGGGAGATTGGGGTTAGCAGATGTAAGCTGTTATATATGGAATGGATAAACAACAAGGTCCTACTGTTCTACTGTATAGCACAGAGAACTATATTCAGCATCCTATGATAAACCATAATGGAAAAGAATATAAAAAAAAGAATGTATATATATGTATAACAGAGTCACTTTGCTGTACAGCTGAAATTAGCACAACATTGTAAATCAACTATACTTCAATTAAAAAAAAGTTTTTAAAAGAAAGAAAGGAAGAAAGAAAGAAAAGGGAAAAAAATTCCCATCTATGATAAGAGGGTGAAATCTTGAGTGCCAATGTGACTCCTCCAGTCATACACAGAAAGTTCATGGTTGGGACTTTCTGACCTGCTTGGGTTTTCTAAAACCACACATTTGGGGAACTAGGATAACAGTGGGGAGCTAGGTTAAGTCATCTTTTTGATCTTGTGGAGATTCTTTATTTTGCCTATTTGAAAAAAAAAAATTCAGTAGTAAATCAAAATGAAATTGATGTTAAATCAAATCCAAATCATCATTCCTGTCAGACTTCTAACTGAGATCAACCTGTGGACCCCCTACCTGAACAGCTAACTAAATGGAAAAAAACACATGTACTACTACAAAAGGTGGTGGTGTAGGCGAATTGTAGAAATGGAACTAACACCTGAAGTTCTGTTCTCACATGTTTCTAAAGTGTTTGTGAAGTCAGGTGAAGTGATTTAATGAGTTGGGTAGAGAGATGTCATCTGAGCGTTGGTCAGGGCTAGCATTTCCTTGGATTTGCTCAGTCCAGTGTTTTTCTAAGTATGTCTCTCCAAGCCCTAAGTGGTCCCTCAGAGGCCACCTCAGTAGATGGGGAGAAGCAAGCAATTGAGGCCCTACATTATTCACCCTTGCATCAGCTGATGTAGCTTCACTTTTACCTGTTTTACATAATGGGGTTCTGAGTGAGATTTGTTTCCAAAAAAAAGTAAAGTATCACTCTGGGGCCCAAAAGCAAAAGTATAATTGAAAATATTTTAGAGGAGGGGACAACTGAAATAGGTATGGTCAAAAGTTAAGAAAACCAGTAAGAAATGGTGAGGCACACCTAGGTTAGCAGCAGCAGGAGTTTCCATATATCTAGTTGGACCAGTGCCCAAAGGGGCAAGAAGAGAGAACAGTTAACCAGAATCCAGAGAGAGCTATGAGAGAGAGCTGCAGGACAGAAGCTGTGACCTTCAGCAGGGAGTATTTAGAAAACACTTAGATGTGAAAGAGAGGATACCAAGGGATTATATGTCCCGTCTTCATTCCCTTCCCAGCTTCTGGATTTCCTGCTTGTGCTTTCCACTGGCCCAACTCAATGAGGAGCAAAAAGGCAAGGGAGCTTGTGGATGTAGTAGGTCCCCTACATATGAACCTTCAAGTTGCGAACTTTCAAAGATGCAAACGTGGGTTCACCTGTCCAATCACATAAGTTAGTTCATGTGTCTGGAGTATATTGTCACATGCATGCATCCTCTATAAGTGGTTGTGCTTTTGTGTATTTTACTGTACAGTACTGTATAGAGTACAGTAGGACAGTATCTTTATTTCAAGCCCAGGATGTCCTGAAGCAAGTGTAAAAGCAGCGGTGATGTAGCTGGTACTAAGAAGTGCCAAGCGATAATGATGGAAACGAGGTACAATACTGTAAGATTCAAAATGTTTTCTTTATTTTTTGTGTTTGTTTGCTTTTTGTGTATTATTTGTGTGAAAAGTATTATAAACCTATAACAGTACAGTACTATATAGCTGATGGTGTTAGTGGGGTACCTAGGCTAACTTTGTGGGACTTAACGAACAAATGGACTTATGAACATGCTCTTGGAATGGAACTCGTTCATATGTAGGGGACTTACTATAGTAGCCTTCAATATTTTAAAAGTACGCTATGCCCATATGTCATCATTATTAAACTTATAGAACACTGCATTCTTATTCTTTTCCTTACTCAATGATTATGGCTACTAAATTTGTGAGGTGACTACCATAATGTTCCTTCTTATGTAGCTGGTACTGCTAAGAAGCGCCAGCTGTTGTACTGTACTACTGTACGTTTCAAGGTACTGTACTGTAAGATTAAAAATGTCTTCTTTATTTTTTGTGCTTGTTTGTTTTTTATGTATTATTTGTGTGAAAAGTATTATAAACCTATTACAGTACATTACTATATAGCTGATTTTGTTAGCTGGGTACCTAGGCTAACTCTGCTGGTCTTACGAACAAGCTGGACTTACAAATGCACTCTTGGAATGAAACTCGTCTGTATATAGGGAACTTACTGTAGTGAGTGGATCAGTTTCAGCCTCAAGAGGCAGAGCAGTTAAGCTATCCTCCCTCTGGAGAAATGTTGGAAAATAAACTAGATTCTGTATGTTCATATATACTAGATCTAAGCTATGGAGAGCAAAGAGCCTGCCCAGTGCTAGACATGTCATATCTGCTGTCTATAGCTCTATGTTAAATATCATAGGTGAGTTTGCTGAGGATCAGAAGTTTGGAATTTATCCATGCCTACAAAGCTGTGATTCTTTCCATATACTCCATTGAAGGGAAATACAAAAATAATGGTCAGCATTTTAAAACCCTTTTCCACTACAAAGTTCTGGAAATGGATAGTGGAGAATAGTTCCACAACAATGTGAATCTACTTAATGCCACTGAAGGATACACTTAAAAGTGATTAAAATGATAAATTTTATGTTATGTATATTTTACCACAATTTTTTTTAAAAAAGGAGATAGAGATTGAACACAGAGGAGGAAGTGGAAGACGTGACAATAGAAGCAAGAATTTGGAATGATGCAGGGAAGGGGTCCTGAGCTAAGGAATGCAGGCAGCCTCCAGGAGGTAGAAACGTTCTCCCCTTGAGTCTCCAGAAGGAACCAGCCATTGAAGATACCTTGACTTAAGCTCAGTGAAACTGATTGCAGCCTCCTGACCTCCAGAACTGTAAGGTAACATATTTGTGTTTTTTGTTTGTTTGTCTGTTTGTTTAGGATGCAACATGTGGCATGCGGATCTTAGTTCCCCAACCAGGGATCGAACACATGCCCCCTGCAGTGAAAGCTCGGGGTCCTAACCAACGGACTGCCAGGGAATTCCCAAATTTGTGTTGCTTTTTTTAAAAGAAATTTTTTTTCAATGAGCAATATAGCATTGAATTCAGAGTTTATTGATTGTGACACAGTGTGTAGTCAATATCTGTAAATGAGTTTTGAAAGATAGGAAGGAAGGAAGGGAGGAAGGGATGGAAGGAGGGAGGGAGAAAGGAAAATGTAAATTTCAGACCAGTCGTTGGTAGTAAACTTACTGGGTAAACCTTCCAAAACATGTAAATGTAACCTCTTTTTCCCCTGACGGTGGTGATTTTTAAAACATATCTGCAAATTCTTTGACACTCCTCCCACCGAAAGGCAGAGTTTAATTTGCCTTCCTTTGAAGGTAGGCTGGACTTAGCGATTTGCTTCAAATGAATAGTCACTGCGTGACTTCTGAGGCTAGCATAAAGCTATTTAACAAATACAAGCGGAATGCTTTATTGTGTGATTGTTAGCTCAGTATGCCTTCCAAGAAGTTGCCTACTTTGGAAAATCATGTCATGAACTTAAACTTTAAGCTCCCAGTCATGTACTAGAACTACTCAACTTTGAAAGGACATTGCCAGAATGTATACAGAAGAGTGACTGATCTTAGTAATTTGGCTAAACAAGGTGGATTGCACCAAGGTTTACAGCTACAGGACCATTATTATCCACCTCCCATACACTTTCATTGGGTTACCAGACACTCTTAGGGTTTCTATTACATGTTATTTATTTGCTGCTGATTCTAAAATTTGCAGTCTGGCTCTCTCGTCTACATATGAAACCCAAATGTTTAATAGCCTACTGAACAAATTCACTTCGATATCCCCCAGAATCCTCAAGCTCAATTCAAAATGTCTGAACTCTAAACTGACTCATCATGGGCCTCTTCTGCCCTTCACTCACTTCCCTATGACCTCCTGGGTTCCTATACCACTGCTGGCACCACCAAGCCCAAGCTAGAAGTCTGCCATCTTTGTCCATTCTCTTTTTATTTCTGCCCATATTTAATTAATCACCCAGACCTGTAAATTCTGTCTCACATTGCCCCAATTTTCAAGTCACTCCTTTCTGACCTAGAAGTAACTCATCTCTGATCTTGGTCTTGCATCCATCTAATTCATTTTCTACCCTGCAGCCAGGGTAGATCTTACTAAAGCACAAACCCGATCTTCATTACACCTCTGCCTAAACTTCCTTACTCATCCCCATCATTTTGAGGACAAAAACCCAAACTCCTTACTGTGATTTGCAAGACCTTCCATGCTTTTGCTCCGGCTACCCCTCCCCGCTTATCACTTGACATTATTTTCTTTGCACTGTATGCTTCAGGCATGCTGAACTACTGCAGTTTTCAGGCTCATCACAGTCTCTCCCTGACTTCTAGACCATGACATATACTATTCCACCTGCCTGGAATGTTCCCTATGTTCACCCTCCTTTTGTCTGTCCAGTTCCTACTCATCCCAAACTCTCACCCCACCCCAAACTAAGCTATATGGCCTATGTGTACCTCCATTTTGTACTCAATCCTATTAAGGGTGAGAAGGGAACATCACAGACTCAAAACACTCTAGGCTACATGAAAAGCCTGCCCCTGAGGTCCATCATTCAACTACCTCCTCTTGTTCTGAATACAGACCCCTCAAATTTTCAATTATAATTGGCTTCCCAGGTAGTTTTGTCTTTAAAGAGTAAATGCACTTATCCTGTTGAGGCAAGCAGAACAGTCCACACGACTGTTTTATTGCCCATTGTAAATTAATAAAATGGCATTTCAGTCTCTGTACGCTTGAATAAAATGAGTTTGCCAAGAGAAGATTTTACTTTCAATGTGCTGACAAAAATTCGAGTTTTGAGCCTGCAAAGCAAAGATTCAGAGCTTGTACCACAGTGAATTTACCAGTGTAAATGAACTTCCCGAGGTCTCTTGACAGCTAGCCAGCTGGCCTCCCTAGGCAGCATAATTAGAATGATGAGTGGTATAGAATTTAGACCCACTGCACTTCCATCTCCCCTTATGACTCGACAGAAACTCAGTGACAGAAGATTCCAGAGGCCATCAAATTCAAACAGTATGTTGCTTAAGCCCATAGACTGCTTAGAACAGTCTGAAAATCTAAAGCAGAGTATTATGATCAGGGCTCAAATACATGGTCCATTGTAAAATACTAATCTGAAAATGTCTTGCCACCACAGGTAGAATGAGTGAGGAATGGGAGATGATAAAGTACTTTACTTAATATAATTATTATTAATAGTTAAATTATTATTGTGTAAAAAGTATTCTAGGTGGAAGAGACTCTCTTTCTCTCTCCTCTCTCTCCCTCTCTCTCTCCTCTATATCTATCTGTATTAAGAAAAATGTTTTCTTTGCTAAGGGAGGAAAAAATCTACCTAATAACTCAGGGCAATCATCTCATTTATGTTATCACTTGTAAATGATATTACAATAGTGTACTTGATGTCAGCATTGCAAGATTACATAAAAAATAACACATGGTACACTTTCCGTACACGGGGCTCTCACTGTTGTGGCCTCTCCCGTTGCGGAGCACAGGCTCTGGATGCGCAGGCCCAGCGGCCATGGCTCACGGGCCCAGCCGCTCCGCGGCATGTGGGATCTTCCCGGACCGGGGCACGAACCCACGTCCCCTGCAGCGGCAGGCGGACTCTCAACCACTGCGTGACCAGGGAAGCCCATGGTACACTTTTTTAAAGTGTTTTAGGAACCATGCTTGTTACAGGTTAGTTGGCTAAAAATGGGATCCAAAAATATATTTTACTTGACAGATTTTGGTTAATATATAAAATGGATACTTAGTTGACAAGCAAACAAATTAATCTGGGAAGAAAATTAAAGAACAATCTTTGGAAAATACAGTCTCCTTCTTCTCCTCTACCCTCTTAGCTCAAGTACCTGGGGAGATACAAATTAAACTAACAAAAGACAGAGTAACAGGAGAAAAGGCATACAAGTTTTATTAATATTTACATGTGCATGATAACTTCACAAAAAAAATGAAGTGAAAAATCCAAAGAAGTGGTTAGACTCAGGGGCTTATATATCATTTTAACAAATGGTGATATACTGTAGAGAAGTAACTAGACAAAGGAAAGGGAGTTTGGGCTTCTAGGGCAGATAAATTGTGGGAAAGTGACAAGAAAATATATGGGTAGAAGGAATGGAGGGTAAGTGTTATTTTAGTAAGTTTTGTTTATGCAGACTCATCTCAGTGCCAGTTCTCCATCTCCAATGTTATAAGTTAATTAAACAGTAGGCAAGACCTTAGCAGCCTACATAAGCAAACCAAAACCTAAGCCTGAAATGCCTCAAGGTTAAGAAATCAAAACCTAAGGACAACCTGTCACAAACAGCCCACTAGGCTTTCTCAATTAATGCAACTGCTTAAGCTATAGCTAATCAAATAATTTCCTTGCTTTGCTTCTGCCTCTTCTCTATAGAAAGCCTTTCCCCTGGCTCCTGTTTGTGGAGTGTTTCTAACTACTTCCAACTGGGTATTGCCCAATCCAAATCAATTTTTGATCAAATAAACCTTATCATTTTTAATATATCTCAGTTTATCTTTGAACAAGCGATAAGGATAGCTCTCTTCTTCCTCGTACAGCAGAGGGGATAAATGTATTCCCTGCTTTTGAGCAGAAAGAAAGAGGGTAGGCAACTCTGTTTAAAAAAATAAAGAAGACAATTCAGGTGATACAACAAATTTTAATACTTCATGACATTCATAGTCTCCTTTTGGAGAACTGCAAAATGAGGTAGAAAGCAAGACATTTTTATGAGTAAAGAATAAAGAACAAGGAAGAGACAAATGAAAAATATCTGATGGGCTAGGGCCATATAGTCAAACTTGTTTGGGTGAGAAGACCTGGAGTTGGCTTGGCATTTGAGGTTTGGCTGAATAAATATTCAACTGGCCCTCTGTATTCATGGGTTCCACACCTGCAGACTCCACCAACCACAGATTGAAAATATCTGAAAAAAGAAACTCCAGAAGGTTCCAAAAGGCAAAACTTAAATTTGCCACACTACCAAATTCATTCTATGAGACCAACATCACCCCGATAACAAAACCAGACAAAGATATCACAAAAAGAGAAAATTGCAGACCAATATCACTGATATGAACATAGATGCAAAAATCCTCAACAAAATATTAACAAACCAAATTCAACAATACATTGAAAGGATCATACACCATGATCAGGTGGGATTTAGCCCAGGGATGCAAGGATGGTTCAATAACCACAAATCGATCAATGTGATACACCATATTAACAAACTAAATGACTAAATTACAAGAGAATCTTATAATGGAGAAGGCACCAACTTAAATGTACGTAAAAAATTTTACCCTTCATTACCAGTCTTTTCCTGGCAACTTCCTATAACTGGCCTCCTCCCACCAACAGAGACACAGACACAGACACAGATTCACACAGCTTTCTTTTATCTTTAGCTGAAGATCATCTTTCAGCTGGTAGCTTAGGCCACCTAGGGTGTTATTCATTTTTCCCTGGGTATCTCCCATGTGTACATGAGGTATACATGTTAATACAATTCTATTTGTTTTTCTCTTGCTAATCTGCCTTTTATTACAGAGTGTCCCAGCCCATAACTCAGAAGGGTAGAGGAAAAATTATTTTTCCTCCCCTACAGTTCACTCAAGAAACTACTACATATGTTGCAATTGAATTAGAAGACATTAGGATGAAATTTAAAGCTAATAATAAATAATTTAGTCTTATGATGAAAAATAAGTGACAAAAATCATCTTTAAATCATTTTATATACTGAAGAAAAATTCTGAGATAGCATATGTTAAAAAGAAAAACTATAAGCCCAAAATGGTGTCACTTGTGCTAAAGCTAAATACTAAACCTAGATTTAATACCAACGTGCAGTTTTAATCTTCCCCAGGAATGTAATCTTTCTTTTTTTTTTTTTTTTAGGTAACTCTGGTTTAAACGTTATACAGTTGAAACTTGAATATGTGTTTGAACTGTGAGGGTCCATTTATATGCAGATTTTTTTCTATAACTATACGGTCAACCCTCCCTATTCTCAGGCTTCACATCTGCAGATTCCACCAACCACAAACCAAAATTTCCATCCACTGTTGTTTGAATCTGAGGATGCAAAACCCACAGTTAACCGAGGGCCAGCTGTATTCATCGTACTATGCCATTTTGTATAAGGAACTCGAGCATGTGTGTATCCATGGGGGCTCCTAGAACCAATCTCCCATGGATACAGAGGGACGACTATATAAATTTCATGTGTACAACATTATAATTCAACTTCCATATACACTACAGCATTCTTACCACCCCAAATCTAGTTTTATCTGCCCATACAATTGACCTTCTTTACCCATTCCTCCCCCAACCCCAATTCCCCTCTAGTAACTACCAATCTATTCGCTGTATCTGTTTGTTTTCATTTTGTTTTGTTTTGTTTGTTTTTATATTTTACATATGAGTGAAATCACATGGTATTTGTCTTTCTCCATCTGACTTACTTCAACTTATTGCCTTCAAGGTCCATCCATGCTGTTGCAAATGGCAAGATTTCATCTTTTTTTAATGGCTGAATAATATTACATTGTATATATATATATATATATATATATATATATATATCTCATTTCTTCTTTATCCATTCATCCACTGATGGGCACTTAGGTTGCTTCCATATTTTGGCTATTATAGATAGTACTGAAATGTATCTTTTCTAATTAGTGTTTTCATATTCTTTTGATACATACCCAGAAATGGAATTGCTGGATCATGTGGTAGTTCTACCAACTAAAGAATGTTGCTTGCCATTCAGTTCTACAAGCATTGCATCATTAGCCACTGCAGCAGCTTACCTTTAACATACCCTGAAAGGAGTCCAGGATGGAGATCAGGAATGAAGAACTCTGTGCTCTGGGAAAACTGGCAGAACAGGCCTTCAAATAGATATTTTCAGGAGAAACTTTTTATAAACCTGGATTCTTTCATCTTCCCATACTTAGAGAAGCACTACAACCATAAACTAAGATATTTGTTCCTCCTGACTACTGGCAACCTCCTACCAAGATATATGCTTGGTTGCATGTACCCCCTTTGCCAAAATCACATATATACTGACCTCCCCGCTTACCTCTTTGGAACAGTTTCTCAGTGCTATCTGAGAGTCTGTCTCTGGGGTTATAGTCCTCAGTAAGACACTGAATAAACTTGACCCACAGCTTTTACATTGTGCATTTTTTAAGTCAACAGTACTCAGTATTTTGAGAGAAGTCCATAGTGGCTGCACCAACTTATATTCCCACCAGCAATGCAGGAGTATTCCCTTTTCTTCACATTCTTGCCAACACTTGCTATTTCTTGTCTTTTTGATAATAGCCATTCTAACAGACATGAGGTGATAGCTAATTGTGGTTTTGATTTGCATTTCCCCAATAATTAGTGATGCTGAACATCTTTTCATGTGCTTGCTGACCATCTATGTGTCTTCTTTGGAAAAATGTTATTCAGATGCTCTGTCTATTTTTAAATTGGGTTGTTTGCTTTTCCTTGTTGTTGTGTTGTTGTTGAACCCATGTTCATGTGCCCCATGCACAGTGAAGCCAAACAAACCAAAACATCAGAGTTTGGAGCAAAGAAAGGTTTATTGAAGGGCCAAGCAAGGAGAGTGGGCAGCTTGTGTTCAAAAGACCCAAACTCCCCAATGGCTTTCAGGGAAGAGTTTTTAAAGGCAACATTTGGGGTGAGGGCTACAGGGGGCATGACTTTCTTCTAATCAGTAGTGATATAATAGGGTGGTGTTCCAGGGATCTCCATCATCAACCTTCTGGTTCCAACCAGTCTGGGGTCTCAGCATGTAGTTACCATTTTCCACCTGGGTGGGGTCTTAGTTCCTGCAGAACAACTCAAAGATATGTATCAAGGAGGAACTAGGACTGTTTTATCACAGAAATATTGTTTCTTGACTGATTTTCCTTTATTTCTGCACTGATTTTCCCTTGTTTCTGCATTCCCTCACTTCCCTAACTAGTAACTGGTTGAATCTGCTCTTTAGAACTCAGGGAAGGCCTAGGAGACCAAAGCCTTTTGCTATAAGCAAGAAATGGGGGTCCCAGAAAGGTTTTTGTACCAAGGAGAGCCTCACAGAATCCTGCTCATTTTCAATCTCCCCTTTTCTTTGACAGTCCTCTATCCTGAGAGGAACAGGTACAGGACAAGAAAGGGAATAATGTTTTGGATAGAGAGGTTAATCATAAACTCAGCAGGGGAAACCTGGTTTCAGGCAGACTCAGTTTCAGTGTTGTATGAGTTCTTTTTATATATCTTGTATATTAACCCTTATCAGATATATGATTTGCAAATATTTTCTCCCATTCAGTAGGTTGTCTTTCATTTTGTTGATGCTTTCCTTTGCTGTGCAGAAGTTTTTTAGTTTGATGTAATCCCATTTGTTTACTTTTGGTTTTGGTTCCCTTGCCTGAGGAGATGTACCCCCCCCCCAAGATATTGCTAAGATTGATGTCAAAAAGTGTACTGCCTGTTTTCTTCTGGGAATTTTATATTTTCAGGTCTTACATTCAAGTCTTTAATCCATTTTGAGTTAATTTTTGTATACGGTAGAAGATAGGGGCCTAGTTTCAATCTTTTGCATGTGGCTGTGCAGTTTTCCCAACATGATTTACTGAAGAGACTTTCCTTTCTCCATGGTATGTTCTTGGCTCCTTTGTCATAAATTAGTTGCCCATATATATGTGGGTTTATTTCCGGGCTCTGGATCTCAGAAATGTAATCTTAGTCAACCAGTTTGGACTTTCCTGGTCATCACCAGTGAGGTAACCTGTCATGTGGGCCCTCTAGCCCCCAGATGAAGAAGAGACAATCTGCATGATAAAACTGTTACCATTCTCCTCCCCCTAAAAAGACGTCCTGGCCCAAAATAACTCTTTTCTTCTGCTAATGACTTCCTTGCCCCACCTTCGTTTTTACAAAAGCATCCCATTTTGTACCACTCCTCAGAGTGTCCTTCTAGCTGCTAGAATGGGCTGCTTCCTGATTAATTGTATCATTGAACACAGCCAATTAGAATCTTCAAATTTAGTGGAGTAATTTACAGTTGAAAACTTAAAGGTATTTTTAGGTAGATCAATATTTCTGTCCCTCAATTTTGATAATCTTGGTGAATTTAAAATACTGTGAGGTAGTATAGAATAAAGGAATCCGTTGTACCATCTGCTCTGACTTTGAAAGTTGAAGACATTTGGAAAGACCAACTCATTTTTTAAGCCTGCATAGTGTTTGCTGACCCTGGTTAGAAAGTTGGCTTGAATAATTGTGCCAACAGTTTAAAAGGAACTATATCTGTTTTTGTTTTGTTTCCTTTTATTGTATTTAATTTTTTTGGCTTGTTTCTTTTATTTGGAAAATTAATAACTGCTAAAGTTTGGAAGAAGTGGATTTACTCGTAAACCCTCTAAAGAAATGTCTGCAAGGTATTTTCTTTGTATTGTCAATTGCTTACTCAAGCAACAGTCAGTTTAGAAGTTTCCCCTTCATGCAAATGAAGTACTAGTTGTTGAGACACAGGTTTGACTAGAAAACCAAACTTACTTGTGGTTGTAAAATGTTCTATAAGATAGAAGTAAAATACAGGACTATGTTGGTGGATAAGAATTAATCCTTTTATTTGAAAGAAGCTCTCCAGTAAGTAAAACTTTTCAACATTGAATAATGTTGTTCTATTAAATATTGCAAACATTGTGTGTTGTTTTTATTTATTTATTTTTAAATTATTTTTATTTATATATTTATTTGGCTGCATCGGGTCTTCTTTGCTGTGCATGGGCTTTCTCTAGTTGTGGTGAGCAGGGGCTACTCCTTGTTGTGGTGCACGGGCTTCTCATTGAGGTGGCTTCTCTTGTTGCAGAGCACTAGCTCTAGGTGCACAGGCTTCAGTAGTTGCTGCACATGGGCTCAGTAGTTGTGGCTTGCGGTCTCTAGAGTGCAGGCTCAGTAGGTGTGGTGCTCGGGCTTAGTTGCTCCACGGCATGTGGGATCTTCCTGGACCAGGGCTCAAACCTGTGTCCCCTGCATTGGCAGGTGGGTTCTTAACCACTGCACTACCAGGAAAGAGCTGTGTGTTGTTTTTAAAGTCATTTACATAATGATATGAAGTTGCAGTGGTTACTTACTTGCCCTACATTACCTTGTATATTGTAAATTTTTCATTGCAAGAACAAAATAAACAGAAAGCTGGTAGCTAAAACGTATCAAGCACTTACCAGCAGTTTTCTGAACTTCTTACTTATATTATTTCATTTATTCCTCACAATAATCTGATAAGATAAAAGGTACTGATGCTTAGATTAAACAATAAAAAAGAACATATTGCCCAGACCAAGGAGTGGTTGAGCCAGGAAGTCTGAAGCCAGGTAGTCTGATTCCAAAGCCTATTCTCTTAATGATTTCAAATACCTGAATACCTAGTAAACCAGTAAAATAGGCAATATCATTCTAGGAGTTTGTTTTATTTATCTATTGTGAAATTAATTAAATAAGGAGCCCATTAGACTGATGTGGTTCTAATATCTTAGTAGCCTGTCTAAGCAAACCAACACCTAAGCCTGAAATGCCTTAAGGTTAAGAAATCAAAATCTAAGGACAACCTATCACAAACATCCAACTAGGCTTTTCAAAATAAGGCAAACACTTAAGCTATGGCTAATCAAATAATTTCTTTGCTCGGCTTCTGCTTCTTCCCTCTAAAAGTCTTTCCCCTGGCTCCTATTGGTAGAGTGCTCCTAGCCACTTCTAGTTTGGTATTGCCTGATTAAAATAGATTTTTGCTCAAATAAATTCTTAAAACTGTTAATAAGTCTCAGTTTACCTTTTAACACTATATATTTTTAAAACATTCTCATAAACTTTTATCTCCTATAACTGTATGGTCTTCATAATTTTCATTTCTAATGCCTAGTATTCAATTAACATTAGAATGTTAAAAATCAACCCACAATTTAAAAAAATTATATTATGTTATATATTTATATCTTTTTTTTGTTTGCTCATTAAAGATGTTTAGCATATCAGAATTACATAAATCACATTCTATATGTTAATATGTCATTCTCAAAAAGTTAAAAACTATGATTCTCATTGTTGTTTACCTCATTAATGAGAGAATTAGCAGAATAATAAACCTGGTTCAAATGGGGCATAAGAAGACAAAGGTATTTATAGTCACTGAAAGGGAAAATAATGCTGGAATAAGATTACTAAATTACATAAAAATTGGTTAATGCCCCATAGGGCAATGAAACTAATATTTGGGTTACAACCCAATGTCTTCTACTGGACACAAATCATTTGCATCTCTATGAAACAAAGTTATTTGCATTGCTGAAACGTTTATCTGCATCCATCACTGTCTGGTTTTCTACAATTTAACATCTACTACTACAGAATCATTTTTACCATTTATCACTATCATATTATGTATTTTACATATTTACCTTGTTTATTGTCTCCTCCCACCATTAGAATATAAAGGCAGAACTTTTCCCCTCTTTTGTGCATTGCGGTATCCCCAATACCTAAAATAGTGCCTGTTCCAGAGTAGGCACTCATCATGTGTCGCATGAATAAATGAGTAAAAACAAAAAATGATATGGTTGACTTTAACTTTAAAAACATAGGCCATCCAAGGGGGGAAAGTGGCGGGGAAGGGGTGGTGGTGTGATGAATTGGGAGATTGGGATTGACATATATACACTGATATGTATAAAATGGATAACTAATAAGAAACTGCTGTATAAAAAAATAAATAAAATTCTAAAATTCAAAAAAAAATAAAGGGCTTCCCTGGTGGCACAGTGGTTGAGCGTCCACCTGCCGATGCAGGGGACATGGGTTCGTGCCCCGGTCTGGGAAGATCCCACATGCCACGGAGCGGCTGGGCCCGTGAGCCGTGGCCGCTGAGCCTGCGCATCCGGAGCCTGTGCTCTGCAATGGGAGAGGCCACAACAGTGAGAGGCCCGCATACCGCAAAATAAATAAATAAATAAAATAAAATAAAATAAAATAAAATAAAAACATAAGCCATATTAAGAGGAAAAAATGTAAAGTAACCAAGCCCAAAGTAAATTAAGAAGTAAACTAAATCCTAAAGGAGAGCCAAACTCTCGTATTGATGCCTGAATAGAGGAAATTTCTAGCCCAACTTTATGCAGAGAGATTAATAGAAATGACATATGATGAGATGGAAAAACAAGCAGCACCTGTAGAAAATCTGTTATCTTCTCATTCTCAAGGTGAAAGTAGAGAGGAAACAACTGTGTGCTCTCTGAAGAGAGCTGGGGTGAGGGGGTATGGGCTAAGGGGGAGGAACCAGATCCAGATTGTAAAACTCAATGAAATAAATTCCACCTCAAGAAGCCACTTGTTACTGAAAGAACTGAAATATACTACTTTGGCATAAGGATTACTTTGAGCTGAAGGCAATTAAGAAACAGCAGGCATGGGGGGGGGGACAAAAAGCTCTCTGCCGTCCCCTGATTTGGCCAAAAGCAAAACATACATTTCCATTTGTAAAAATGTCTCCCTCTCCTGTACCAGGAAGAGAAACCTATCATTCCCCATCTTAATCACTGGAGATAGCTCCACAAGCCCAGAGACATACCGAGAGCCATCTAAATGACAGACCTTACAAGTACCCTTATCTTCCATCTTCCCAGAAACTCAAACCCCTTTTCCTTTGTCTTGCACTTCACAAGTGTAGTATTGCTCTTTGTTGAAATGGTAATATAAGCCTTTGGGTTTGATGGCTTCTTTAGGGTTTTCACTTCATTTCTGTAAGGCCTCTGATGGGCACATTTAATAAATCTTCTGTTAATCTGTCTTTTGCCAGTTCAATTTGCATGGCCCCAGCCACTGAACCTCAGAAGGGAAAGGGAAAAGATTTTTCCTCCCACACATTTTCCAGCCACTTGACCTCCCTTGTCAGCATCTACTCTGCAAATATGGTCATATTTTTGACATGATATCTTTAAGGCTATCACCTAAATAGTCTTTAATCACTTTAACAGTAATATATTAACTCAATTCGGTTCAAACCATTTGATAATTAGGTGAAAAGAAGGACTTTATTGAGATAAATCCAAGTTGACAATTTTTTAATGTGCGAACATTTTGCTGTCTCAATCAGAGACTTATTTCACATCACATTAGAGAAAATTTGGCTCCTAAATTGTTCCCCGCATCCTCAAAAATACCATACATATAGGGTATGTTATTTGGTCTTAGCATAGAAGCTTGTTATTGTAGATTCAAATCTCTAGTCTAGAGGTATCTGCTAAAGTAAGGTAGTAATGCAAATAACTTTTTTAATGTTAATATTTTTATATGATCTTATTTTTAATTGTTATAAGACATTTCTGAACTATATAGCAGGAACTGGAGAACTTCCTCTATAAAGGACCAGAGAGTATATATTTTAGGTTTTGCAGGTCATATGGTCTCTGTTGACTTCCTAGGGAGGCTGAGCATTTTTCCATGTTTTATTTGACATTTAAGTTTCTTCTTCTGTGAAACTCCTATTTTTATCTTTTGTCCATTTGCATATTCTAGATATTAGTATTTTGTCTGTCATTTGTGTTATAAGTATCTTCTTCCAGATTGTGGCTTGTCCTTTCGCTGTCTTTGTTTTATTTGTTAATAAATGGACTTCTTAATCTTAATGAACTTAAATGTATCAATATTTCCCTTTATGTGTTGTTTGAGAAATCCTTTAATATGCTGATGTCATAAAAATATTATACAGCTTTATAAATTTTTTGTCTTTCACATTTAATTCTTTAGTCTATCTGAAGTTGATTTTATAAATGGTGTAAACTAAACACCCTTTTATTTTTCCACATGGATAACCAGTTGTACCTGCTTTCTCCCACTGATATCCATTTCCAGCTCTGTCAGATATCAGGTTTCTCAATAAACATATATGTAATTTGGGTGGGTGGTTTTCTGTTCTATTTTATTGATCTGTCTATCTATTTCTTGCCCGTTTCATATTATCTTATCTTATTGTAACTTTGTGATATGTCTTGATATCAGCTTGTTCTTTTTTAGTCTAACTTTGCTAGTCTTGGCCCTTTGCTTTTCATATGAATTTTAGAAACATTTTGACAAATTCCACATAAAAAATTCTGTTGAGATTTTAATTGAAATTGATTAGAAACAATTTCATCAATTTTGGAAGAATTAAATCTTCAATTATAGAGTCCTCTAATTCATAAATATGTTTTGTCTCTCCATTTATTTAGATCTTCTTTAATACCATTCAGTAAAGTCTTACACTTTATTACAAAAGGGTGTTACATATTTTTATTAAAATTATTCCTAGGTATATTTTTGTTGAATTTTCTAACTGTAGATGCTGTATCAAAATATAATTAACCTTTTATATTTTGAACTTAAATCTTATGATCCTGTTACACTCTATTTCCAAAAGTAAGTCAAGATATACATTTGTGTTTTCTTTGTAGGCTATTATATCCTTTGTTAATAATGACAGTTTTTAAAATGTATTTCCAGTCATTATTTCTTTATCTTGTGGATTGCTTTGGATAAGACTTTCATTGCCATGTCCTATGGAAACAGTGATAAGAAGCATCCTGGTATTGTTCTTGGTTTTAAAAGTATGACTTTAATACTTCATTAAAATATGTTTGCTCTAGGCCTTTTTTTTTTAATTATCAGGTTAAGGTTGCTTTTTAAACCACAAATTGCTGCTGAACCTTACTTAATTTTTAAT
>NW_006796149.1:742159-744987 GCF_000442215.2 Lipotes vexillifer
TGCTGAACCTTACTGAATTTTTAATCTATTGAGATGATCATATTGCCATTCATCTCTTGATGTAGTGAATCACACTAAGTGATTTTCTAACGTTAAACCAATTCTGCATCCTTATAATCAACTCAACTTGGCAAGGCTGTATGGTCTTTTTCTATGTCTTACGGTATTCAGTTTTCCAATATTTGTTTTAGGATGTTGACATCTATGTTCAAAACTGAGAGAATCTATAACCTGCATTTCTTACACTGAAATTGTTTGGTTTTAATATCACCATTATACCTGTTGACTTGAAATAAGTAGACTGCTGGATATTTCTCCAGCAAAGATGGGTTTATTCCTGATCAGCAGAGAATTGCAGTTTGGGGTCTGCAACCCTGGCAAGACAGGTACAAGTCCTGGCACAGCAAGGGGAGGAGAATGCTTTTAAAGAGAGGAAAAGGAAGTTGGGAGGGCTGTAGTAAACAGAGAGTCCATGGCTTTTCATTGGCTGAGTCCTTGCCAGGAAAGTAGTGTCTTTCTTCCTCACCTTGGGCTTTACTATCGTGGCAGGATGTAGGAGCTCCCCCTTCTGGTCTCCTGACTCTACTTATTTGAGGTTTCTGTTTATTAATTTTACATACCCAACTTCTGAAAATGAGTCCAAGAGTGTTTCTTCTCCCCTACCCCCCATCTTATATTCCTTGAAAGTGTGTTAAAACTCACCTATAAAATTATCTGGGCCTGGTGGGTTTTCTTTGCATGCGTGAGAAGATTTTTAAATACTGATTCAATTTTTTACAATTTTAACAACTTTCCCTAAATTTGTCCATTTGTGTGTTCTGTCCTTTTAATTTCTGTTTATCATTATTTTGCCCCTTTTGCCACTATCTTTGGTTTTATTCTTTTGTTTTCTCTTGTAATCTCTTAGATTTGAAGCTTAGCTTATTTACTTTCAGGTACACTTTTCTGTCCAATATAAGCATTGAGAACATGCATTTTCCTCTCCAAGAAGTATGTTTTAAAATTTTCAGACATACGCTCTTTTTAAAAATCTTTTAAAATGCATTTCTAATTCAACTGCATTGTGTTTAAAGAATATGGTCTGTGTATGCCAGCTCTTTTAAAAACTTATTCAAACTTGCCTTTTGGCCATATACCTGAACAGTTTTCACATAAATGCTTTAGGGGCACCTGACAGGAATGTATGTAATCTAGTTGTCAGGTCTAGGTGTCTATATGTATCCACTACATGAAGTTTGTTGCATTTTTCAAATCGTATATATGCCTACTATTTTATGATTGGCCAATTAATTATTGATATGATATATCAGTCTCCCACTCTGCTGGGGGACTTGTTGATTTTTCTTATAATTCTGGCAACTTCTACTTTACATATTTTAAAGCTGTGCTATGCAGCCTATACAACTTTAGAATTATTAAATTGTGATGAAGTGAATCTTCTATCAATGTTTTTACCTTATTACAGTAATATTTTTTTGTTTTAAAGTCTATTTTAAAGTCTAATATGAATATAGTCATATGGTTAGTATTTGTTTAGCATACGAGTTTTACATCCTTTGAATTTTAGTCTGTCTCTTTTTTTAATGGTTTAGGCAGTGGTGTGCTGGCAAATGCTTAACAACCAGCTCTCTGGGAAGGCAAGGTAGAGTCTGATTTGCAGAATTTACTGATTTCTGTTGTCTCAATACTGCCACCTGAGACTGCCAGATAAAATACAGACTGCCCAGTTAAATCTGAATTGCAGATAAACAATGAATTATTTTTAATATAAGTATGTCCCAAATAGTACATGGAACACACTTACTTTTAAAACATATTTGCCGTCTTGTTGCCAAAATGGTGACCTCTGGGGGAGGTCACGCCAAGGGATATTCCCTGGGGCCTCTGCCACCAGTGTCCTTGCCCCCATAGTGAGCCACAGCCGACCCCTTGCCTCCCCAAGAGACCCTCCAAGACCGGCAAAGATTGTTAATACCTCCTAAAGCACAGAACCATACTTGCAAACCAGACAACACTAGGACATGATGACCAAAGCTGATACCATTCACAGATGAGATTCCAGAACAATGTTTCTAGTTAGGAGTCTCCTGGTGTCTGATTGCTAAATACTGGCTTCAAACAAAGCAGTACCTGCTTGTTTCAGGTGTCTCTTGTAGACAACATATGGCTCTGTATTATAATTGCCTACTTACTTATCTCTGTTTCCCTCTGGCTTATCAGCTACACAAAGATAAAGACTTTGTTCACTGTTGTATCCACAGTTCCTGGTTTAGTGCCTAATACCTGATGTTTAATTAATTAATGCATATTGCATGCCTGAATGAAGTATACAGCACAGTGGTTAAGAATGAGGTGTTTCTGAGTCATTTAAATCTCAGATGCCACCCATGCAAATGTAGAAAGGCTAGCTAAGTTACTTAACCTTTCTAAGACTTAGTTTTTTTTCCTGGTATAATGTGGTGAACAGTAGCACCTCCTTCAATAGTATTTTGTGAGCATTTAGCATTTGCCTGGTACATTTTAAATACCCAGTAACAAGTGGTTAATGTTGTTATTTGTGTTGAACAATACTGATAACCCACTTGACATCATGATCTCATAATTCCTTGCCCGCAGTCTTCCCATTCACAATGTGAATGGGAAGACCACGTTTGAATTTGTCATCACTGAAAGCTGCTTCATTGACGACGAATTAAACTCCCAAATCCCACTCTGATAACAACCTTACTCACGGAACTTGCACAGCCAATATTAGGATTGTTCCTTTTAAAAAACTGCCAATTTAGGAGGAAAATACTATCTAGTTGTCATATGTATTTCTCTTCCGA
>NW_006796149.1:744997-751047 GCF_000442215.2 Lipotes vexillifer
TCTTCCGATTTAGGGGTAGAATGTCTTCAGTTTATTGGAAATAGGTGTTTCTTTTGTCACTTTCCTCTTCATGTCTTCTGCCCATTTTCTACTGGTATGTTAATCTCTGTCTTTTGAATTTGTAAGAGCACTTTATATATTAGGAATATCAACCCTTTGTGCAGCATGTATTTTGAAAATAATTTTCCCAAGTTTTCATTCATTGCTTCTCATGGTGCTTTTATTTTATTTTATTTATTTTTTATTGGAGTATAGTTGACTTACAATGTTGTGTTACTTTCTGCCATATAGCAAAGTGAATCAGTTATGTATATACATGTATCCACTTTTTTTTATCATGGTACTTTTAAATATACAGACTTTTTCTTATTTCTAGGAAGTAAAAAATATCAGTCTTTCCTATTTAAACATTGTAGAAATATATGATTTAGAATGTGAAAGTCCCACATATTTTTACACTCTGCCCACCCTGTGAAAACCACTGATAACAATTTAGTATATCTTCATAACACATGTATTGACACTCAGTATGTAACGTCAATTGTCTACTCTTTTCCGTTCTTAATGCTGCCACCTGGTCTGGGCCACCATTGTCTCTTGCCTTCCTCTCCTTCCTCTCCAAATCGCTGTTCTTATCACAGACAAAATGGTCATATTCAAACATAAACTAGATTTTTTTCTGAACACACACTAGCATATAGATCATTAACCAATGAATACATACTATTCAGTCCCTTGCTCTATTCTCACTTAACTGTATACACTGAGCTTCTCTATGTTCAAATATTGCATGGAACATACTTTTTTTTTTTAAAGTATTCCTTGTGTGTCTGAAATTCGAATGTAATTGAACATCCTGTATTTTTATTTGCTAAATTGCACAGTCTTACTTCTATTGTTGGTCCAAGGTTCTAGCCTTCTCTCAGCCAGGCAAAGGGGTTAAGGAGACTTGAAGACCATGCAACCAATTCTATTTAAGGGCAGAACCTGGATGTGCCACATATTACTTCTGCTTATAGCCCATGGCCATAACTTAAGTCACATAGCCACATAGAACTTGTAGGGAAGCTTGGAGATGTAGCCTTTTTCTGGGCAGGTATTTGGCCAGCTAAAACCCTATTACCCTGGAAGAAGGGAAGAATGAACGTTAGGGAACAACTAGTTCCCTAGATAGGCACTATTGTTAGAGATAACAATCTTTGGGTATTGTCTCGGTAGGACTATCATTAAAGGTACCCAATTCCTCTCCCCATTCCAACCAAGGAATGGGCATGTGACCCAAACTGAGCCACTCAGACACTCTCTGAAACTGATATCTTAAGCAAAGTGACATAGAAACTTCAAATAGTTGACCTTCATTCATCTTGATTGTGGTATAACCTGAAGAAACTAAACATGTGGCTTCATGCTACTTAGATCCCTAGAGTTTTCTGGTTCTTGAGCTTGCCCTGAGTCTGCCTTCACAGATTCAAATTTTCCTTGGATTCTGTAAGATATCCTTTTTTTCCCCCCCTTAAGTTGTTTAGAATTGGTTTGTGCAACTAGCAATTATACAACTTTAACTGATCAAAGCTCAAGTCTGGATGCATTCCAAGGTGAGGAGATAAAAAATCAGTTCCCCACCCCTGAGGATCTCTGTCTAAGCAAATTTTCACTTCTGCATTACGGTTTTGAGACTTAAGGTAACAAGACAACAATAGCATCAAAAATAGTGGCTTAAAATGGAAACAGAGAGAGAAGTGAAAATTAAATTTGACTAAGCTAATAGTTGCACTTACTTTGTGCCTACTTGCAGAGATTACTGATTAATAGTTGCAACAACTCTGTGCTTTGCTAATATTTTACACTTATTATCACATTAAACCCTTGTAGCAACAATAATAGGCATTATTATTATTCTCATCTTGCAGATGGGGAAAATGGGGCTTATAAGGTTAAGTGATTTTCCGAAGGTCTATAACTGATAATGGTTGTAGTCAACATTCAAAACTAAGTTTAATTTCAGCACTTGATATGGTATTATACCATACCACCCCCAGACCTTAAAAAATAAAAAAGATATTTGCTATCTGAACAGCCTTTTAATTTAACTTCTATTTTTTAACACATTATTTATTTATCTGAGGCTGTATCTTATGAGAAAATTTCACACTTACAAAAATAAAAAGAATGGTATAATAAAGCCTCAGGGTACCCATCACCTAAATTCAACAATTATTCCCATTCCACCATCCTTTTTTCATCAGTCCTCTCTCCAAATTCACACTTTATTTTCTTTTACCCTGGAGTATATTTTATTTAATTTATTTTTCTTTTTTAGAAATTTATGTTTGTTTTATTTTTTATTTTAAAATTTTTATTGGAGTGTAGTTGATTTACAATGTTGTGTTAGTGTCAGGTATATAGCAAAGTGAATCAGTTATACATATACATATATCCACTCTTTTTATAGATTCTTTTCCCATGTAGGCCATTACAGAGTACTTACAGAGTACTGAGTAGAGTTCCCTGTGCTATACAGTAGGTCCTTATTAGTTATCTATTTTATATATAGTAGTGTGTATATGTCAATCCCAATCTCCCAATTTATCCCACCCCCCCTTGCCCCCTGGTAACCATAGATTTCTTTTCTACATCTGTGATTCTACTTCTGTTTTGTAAATAAGTTCATTTGTACCCTTTTTTTAGATTCCACATATAAGTTATATCATATGATATTTATCTTCCTCTGTCTAACTTCACTCAGTATGACAATCTCTAGGTCCATCCATGTTGCTGCAATGGCATTATTTCATTCTTTTTTATGGTTGGGTAATATTGCATTGTATACATGTATCACATCTTCTTTATCCATTCCTCTGTCAGTGGACATTTAGGTTGGTTCCATGTCCTGGCTATTGTAAATAGTGCTGCAGTGAACATTGGGGTACATGTATCTTTTCTAATTATGGTTTTCTCTGGGTATATGCCTAGGAGGAGGATGTGATAGCTCTATTTTTAGTTTTTTAAGGAACCTCCATACAGATGAATGGATGTGTTCTCCATAGTTGCTGTACCAATTTACATTCCCACCAACAGTGTAGGAGGGTTCCCTTTTCTCCACACCCTCTCCAGCATTAGTTGTTTGCAGATTTTGTGGTGATGGCCATTCTGACTGGTGTGAGGTGATACCTCATTGTGGTTTTGATTTGCATTTCTCTAATAATTAATGATGTTGAGCATTTTTTCATGTGCTTTTTGGCCATCTGTATGTCTTCTTTGGAGAAATGTCTATTTGGCTCTTCTGCCCATTTTTGGATTGGGTTGTTTGTTTTTGTGATAATTTATGTTTATTTTTTATTATTTTATCCTGGAGTATTTTAAAACAAACCTTCACCTATAAATACCTCAGTATATTTCTCTAGTGCCTAAGAACCTAAAAGAAAAAAAATAACATCATAACATTATCATGCCCCCCAAATTAATAACAATTCCTTAATATATTTAATATCCAATCCAAGTTCAATATTTCCTGATTGTCTCAGAAATATCTTTTTACAGTTCACATAAAAATTCAATATCTGACATATGTCAGATATTCTTAAGTTTCTTTTAACTTATGACAGTTTCCCTTCTCTTTCTTCCTCTATGCCATGTGTTTGTTGAAGAAAAAGGGGGCTTTTGTCCTGTGGAATATCTAACCTTCTGGATTTGGCTAAGGTACCCTCCTAGTGTCATTAACAGGTTCTTCCATCTCCTGTCTGTCCTGGAAGCTGTTAGTTCAAGAGATCTGATTAAATTAGGCTCAAAAAAACTTTTTTTAAAAATTTTGGCAAGAACGCTCCATAGGTGGTGTAATAGCTGACTTTTAAAATAAATTGTGTAACTGATTTATTAAATGTGCTAAATCAGTGATTATAATCAGTAAACTGCTTTGTCTTCTCCCACCACTGCCTCCAAACAAGCAGATCTCCCTTCTCTGTCCCCGGTGACATTTCAGGCAGATTCTTGACCTTTGGGGCCACTCTTAGATGTGAGAAGAGTCTCACTTTCAGCTACGGAAAATTCCAGTCAAGTGTAAATTAAACTTTAATTTCTCATCCATTTCAAATCTCCCTCCTCCCCCGCTCTCCTATTACAGCTGTCAAGCATGGCCTTTCCTTTCACTCCATTGGGTAGACAGTCTCCACTGGGACCCTCCAGTCCCTGGGAAACATTGTGCATTCTTGCCCAGCCAAATGGTGGGAGTGTAACTTGCAACCCTTCGTCCTCACCCAGACACTAGGGGCAGCTCCAGCCAGACTTCAGTGTGCAGAATTCTCTATATCCCTCAAACTACAAAGAACCCTTGTCAGATTCTTCCAAAAATTTGCTCATCTTGCACTCCTGTAACAGCACATGGTAAATGTACACACTCCTCCAGCCAGGCAAGCATCTGGCCAGGGATTGAAAGCCCCACACCCCTTTCTGGCTGGCACTCCAGAGTGCTGAGGGGCTCTCTCGCTGCCTCCCTTCACTTGGTTCCAGTGGGAAGAGCAATGGCCCATTCAGACCAGGGAAGAAATGCCACCATGCTTACTCCTCTTGGGAAGTCCCCCTAAAGATGCATCTGCCCATCTTTCTCTGCTAAAGGCTGTGGGAGTGATGGTTGCTGGACCAGAATGTCCATTTCATAGTGAGACCTGGGCACATGTGTTGAGGGCCCTTCTTTAAAATAAGGGGCTGCTTCTTACCTATTGTTTACACCTCTGAGGTTGTATCTTACTCTTATCAACAGGAAAATTCCAATCTACATCCATACAAGTCTACTAAGATTTACCCTTGATTTAACTTTGTAAAGTAATTCTGCTAAATATATGGAATTTCCTATTATTTTAAAAATTTTTTTTGGAGTATAGTTGCTTTACATTGTTGTGTCACTTTCTGCTGTACAGCAAAGTGAATCAGCTGTACATATACATATACCACACACACACACTTTTTGGATTTCCTTCCCTCCTAGTTTATTTTAAAATGAATGATTTGGAGAAACACAGCACTCTCTAGGACATTTTTTCATGTATCACTGTGATGTTGGGGAACACCATGCACAAGGCAAACACATTCTTGTCTTCTGTCCTTACTCAAGAAGACCTGGGTGGTCTACTAAATACCAACAACAACAAAGCAAGAAAAGGGAAACATTTCCAAAAACAGCAGAGGACAATGAAGCAGGTCCACAGTGATATATCAGCTAAATTAAATTCACCCAGTCTATGTCATACGTAGAACTGTGTGCTTGTTTGATTCCCATCTTATATTAGATACAACCTATAACCATTTTAATTGATGTGTTAAGATCCGTGTGTATTTTTTAAATAAATGGGTTTAATTACAATTGCTGGGTGGAGAGCTGCTTACTCCAGCCTTAACTAGAACTTGAATTAGGAAATGAAAAGGCGGCTTACTGACTCACTGAAGAGTCAGCTGAGTACATTTTTATTTTACTCTCTGCCAAAGTTGGAGTAAACAATAAACTAACCAAGAACAGCATAGTGGTGAATCAGTATCTACAGATGAATATGTGAATGTGTGAGGTATAGGGGGAGGCCAACACTATTACCTCAAATTGGGCTGCAATAAGGAGTTTAAAAATGTATGAGAGGGCTTCCCTGGTGGCGCAGTGGTTGAGAGTCCGCCTGCCGATGCAGGGGACACGGGTTCGTGCCCCGGTCTGGGAAGATCCCACATCCCGCGGAGCGGCTGGGCCCGTGAGCCATGGCCGCTGAGCCTGCGCGTCCGGAGGCTGTGCTCCGCAACGGGAGAGGCCACAACAGTGAGAGGCCCGCGTACCGCAAAAAAAAAAAAAAAAAAAAAAAAAAAAGCATGACATGCTTCTGGAGATGTACTGTAATGGGCTAATCGAATCATGTTAAACTCACTCTGGATGTAGCTGGTTAAATATGCCTGAATCCAAGTATTATATATTCAAAATGTGTGCTCCTAGCAGGGCTCCAGGCTCATTTTAGGATCTTAATAAATGCTTGGAGGAGGAAGGAAGGGAGATGGGAGGGAGGAAGTGAAAGAGGGAA
>NW_006796149.1:751057-759321 GCF_000442215.2 Lipotes vexillifer
GAAGGAAGGGGGAGGGAGAGAAGGAGGGTAGACCAGCCCAGGAAATTGGTTTTTATTGCCTCACTTTAACAACTGAGTAAGCATAAATTGACGAATGGCCTTTTCATGGTGTGGTTAAAACGTTGAATTTAGGCCTAACTGTGCAACTGAAAGAAAAGTAAGAGTTTAATAAAAATCATGTTATGGTAATAATTGAAAGGCTAACAGCGCATGCGTTTGAAAAAGGAATGTTACACGTTTGGTTTTTATGTTTTTGTTTTTAACTGTGGCCATCATGAATTAACTTTGTAACATATTTAACATTCCAGAATATCAAGTCATTGGCTTGTTCTTTTAGAAACCCCATTTTCCAAGTCATTTGAGTTAAATTACAAATATATTTAAACACAAAGACACTACCAATTAATAGGAAGCGACTGTTCCATTAAGGAATGCAACGTAGAATGAACGTTTAAAGCCAACCTGATGAAATAGAATATCAGGATCAGACAGCACATTAGTCATTCTTCCCAATTCTGTGTCATGTGCAGATTTCATAATTATTCTGTTTTCGTGTGAATCTTGGATACAAATGCTGCAGAGAGGGTCAAAGCCCAGATCCTGTGACACTCACCAAAGGTACACCCTCAAACTTCCCTCCTCCTTCTCCCTCCCTCTGTGCATTTGCCACCTGGTGTTGTCATCCACCCTCACACATCCCCTTGGAGAAATCTACAAGGACACCAGGGAGACTTTGTGAAATTGTCTCATGGCCAAAGTAAACCTTCCCTTCAGGGTGTTCCTTTGGTACCCTCTACAAGCCTCTAGTATTGAGCTTACCACAGTGATCATTACAGTTTCTTGTCTCTAGAATACAGACTCCATATAAAGAGAGTTCATATTCATTTCTGAATCTCCACTAGACAGTATTTCTTGTGTGCCAACACTGGTCAAGGTCTGTGTTACATGTTGCATTTAGAGTTGAACAAAATAGATGCAGTCCTTGGATTTTGGAGGTGTGTCATCTACTGAGGAAGAGGATCATTACATAAATCAACAAGCAAAATAGGAGATTGTAAATTGTGTCATGAAGGAAGAAACCAGGGAGGCAGGGGCCAGAACAAAAGGAGAGACAGAATGGAACTGAGCGTTTAGGGAGGCTTCTCTGAGGAACCAACGTGTAACTGGAGGCCCACTATAACCGGGAGTTATTCAGCTTATTCAGGCTTGACTGAAAAAAGCATGTCCAGCAGACACAGCAGTGTGTGGGAAGCCTGGGGCACTGTGGCTGGAATGGACGGGGCAAGGGGAGACGGATGGGAGAGAGTCAGGCGTCCAGACACTGTGGGGCCTTGGGATTTTGTGTTTTATCCTAAGTTGTAAACCACTGAAGGCTTTAAGCAGGGGGCTAATGTGATTTGTATACCGTGGTGCCTTGTGTTTACGTGCTGGGTATTGAAGATTTACAAATAAATGGATGAATTAAACATAATGAATAGCATTCTTCTATGCCATTTTGGAGTTTTACCAACCTCAGGCAATTAGATTAATTTGATATAGCTGGTTCTTAGGAAACACATAATGGGAATTTGTTGATTTTCAGGCACTCACCATTTATTTTCCCTTTCTACCAACCCCCCTCTTAATTTTAGGTACTATATCTCCCCATTGTGTGCATTCTTGATGCCCGGCTCTCCCTTGGCCAAGAGGCTGGCATGAGGAAAAAGCTGTTCCAACCTGACTCCCTCTTCTGGGACTTAGAATCTTTGGTAGAGTAACTGATAGAGAAGAAAAATGCTTGAAGGAACTCAGTTCAGCCACTGCAACTGAGGCTCCAGTGCCCATGGCTTCCCTGGTTCCTGCCCTGGTTTTAAGCCTGAGTGTCTAGTTTCTCATCTTTCCTCCTAGTAAAAGTCCCACCAGTGCATTCACTTTTTCCTTAAAATAGTCAGCATTCATTTCTGTCACTTGCAATAGAAGAATCATAGTGGAATGAAAATCTGTTTTAGCTCTAAATGGGGATCACATTTTGGTCTCAAGTTTTAACAACATTTCTTTGGATATATTACTTGTGTATTTCCAATCTGATGGAAACCTTAACATTTTCTTTTATTTCTCAAAACTGACTTTAGTAGTTGGAATGTACTTTCTGGGCTGAAAGATTTGAAATCCTTGAAACTAGTTAAGTAATCTTTTCCTCTCTCTCAAATTTCCTCAAAGACAGAACTGTAGCTTCCTTTGTCTTTGCACTATTTATTCCACATGTTTTTGTTAGAGACCATTCTCCTTGTTTTCCAAGCATGTTCCACCAAACACTAGTCCCATGAGGTGCTTCCAGATAAAAAGTGTCAATTATTACATATGTCTGAATAGCAGTGAAGACGCTACCCCTCTTTTAGGGTTTCAAAGAACATTGTAGCATCTTAAAGCATCTGAAAAGTCCTGCAGTAAAGAAATCTGTTTATTTTCCTAATGTTTCCCAAATGTATTTGGTCATGCAACTCTTCTTTCTGCAAAACCCATTAAAGAACAAGCATTTTGTGGCACCCACTTTGGGAAAGGGTGCTTTTGAAAATCAAAGCAAAATGAAGTTTTTCCATGTTCTCTGTGCCATCTGTTAATGTTGCATCATGTTCCCTTGGCAGTGGGTTTATCCCTTTTTTTGTTTCTCCTCTTCAAATACAGGTTGAACATTCTTTTAGGTATTGCCTTTTTTAGAATTTTTAAAGGCCTCAGTCCTTCCTGGCACATGCTACTCTTTGGATTTATTCTAGGTATATCCCTGACTTGCCTCTTACAGTAAAGGCCCATCAAGGTGCTGTGAGAGCAGCCAGTGTTTTATTTACTTTTCTCTGTGTGAGTCTCTGGAGTGTCCTTAAAATTTGGGGTAATATGGTAGAGGGAAAGCTCAACATTCAGCCCTTGCCAGTCTTTTATGCACATACATGTGAGAACACACATATATACATGAATACATATCATAGAAAAAATGGTCTATTCTTCGGTCACCTCCAAGACATATGATTCTCCTTGGGGATAGTCCCAAACTGTCCAAGTTGAGATGGGAAGTGTGGATAGAAAGTGAGCTATGGGGACAGATCATCTCTTTCCCAACTTCCCTGACTGGTCCAACAAATGTGTAAAGAGAGAAGGTCAGGGGTTCCAAAAGAAGACCAGGTTGGAAGGAGGAGGAACAGGGGCCAAGGAATAGCAATGATGGCTTTGACCTTGGTCCAAATGACAGTTAAGCAACTGACACAATTGTGTCTTTTAAGTCTTCATTCACTTACTAATTCATTCAACTAACAGTATTATTTTTTACTGGCCTATAACATTATATAAGTTTTACATGTACAACGTTGTATTTCAACTTCTGTCTACACTATAGCGTGCTCATCAGCAAAGGTTTAGTTTCCATCCATCACCCTACAGTTGACCCCCTTTACCCATTTTACCCTCCCCCACCCCCTTTCCCTTCTGGTAACCACTACTCTGTTCTCTGTATCCATGTATTCATTTTTGTTTGGCTTGGCTTATTTATTATTAATTCATTAATTAAAAATTAAAAATATTCCAAATATGAGTGAAATAATGTGGTATTTGTCTTTCTCCATTTGACTTATTTCACTTAGCAAAATACCCTCAAGTTCTATCCATGTTGTCACAAACGGCAAGATTTCAGCTAACATTATGGAGCACCTACTCTATTACGGAATTCTGCTTGGTTCCTGCCTTCAAAGAATTTACTGTCGTATTGGGTCACTGGGCATCCAAATAAAATTTTCCAGTATAACCTAGAGAGTGTTATGTTAGGCGTAGGAACAAAGTGCTTTTATGCGTTTAGGTATTAGATATACTCTACAACTTAAGCTTGTGTTACTCTAGATATATATCATTTCATAAATGTGCCTTCAGTTTTCTTTACTAGCTCGTGTTCATCCACGTTCACTGCTTTATAGCATTTTTATAGCATTCCATTGCAAAATATAATACAAAATTTAAATTACAATAAATATTTGTTACTAAATCAAACATCCATTCTATTGATGAATGTTTAGGTAACTGTAGTTTTTTCACAATGCTGCAGTAACATTCTTATGTATACCTGGTGGGTGTGAAATGGTACCAGTTGTGGTTTTAACTTGCATTTCCCTGATTGCCATTGAGGTTGGGTATCTTCCATTTGTTCACTGGCCATTTGGGATTCTATAAATTCTTTTACACTTCCTTTCCATGAAATGTAGCACAGGGTGATCACTGAGCACACTCTCAATGGGTACTGCTCATCCGCCTTGCCATAGAAAAGTTGCTTGGTTTCCTAACACTAATGTCGGTTCCTACCTTCAAAGCTGGCGTCACTGAGACCCACATTTGCAAGTGGGTAGCTTCTAGAAATAGTTGTCTTTCTGTATACCCAGTATCTGTGATGCCTGTGGTGGGTTCACTGAGTTATAACACTTTCCTAAATCTCACAGTGGGGGTCTGTTTTGTGTGATTAGACTTCTGCCTCAGTTTCTCTGATGAATAGAGCCCAGCTCTACTCTGCTAGAGCACTGGCAAGTCTCACCATTCCTCTTCCTGGGGTACTGGAGGCACTCCACTGACCCTCAAAAGTTGCTGGCTGTGGTTATACTCTAAAAAGATGAACCATTTGTAAGCATGATATTAGTTCCCTGTTAATGTGAAGCTTCACCTGGGTATGGAGACCTTTGCTGACATGCTCCATCTGTAAACTGGACCCTCTGAGATATCAGCATTTATCCCTCCTCTTTGAACATCAACTTGGACCATCACCCAGTGTCTTTGGGTCAGAGCCACAGCCATATTATGATTCTTGAGCTTGGGTCCAGCCTCCACCTCCTTCCCACCAGCCAGTCAGCGAGGTCCTGCATGCCCTAAGGCTAACCTGCTAGAGTATGACAATCTGTCCTTTTTCCTCAGTTATGTCTCAATTAAATATAACTATTATTGATTTGAACTTTTTAAAAAAATTTTTGTTTATTTTTTATTTTTGGCTGTGTTGGGTCTTCACTGCTGCACAGGGCCTTTCTCTAGTTGCGGCGAGCGGGGGTTACTCTTCATTGTGGTGCGTGGGCTTCTCACTGCGGTGGCTTTTCTTGTTGCGGAGCATGGGCTCTAGGCGCACAGGCTTCAGTAGTTGTGGCACGCAGGCTTAGTTGCTCTGCGGCATGTGGGATCTTCCCAGACCAGGCATCAAACCCGTGTCCCCTGCATTGGCAGGTGGATTCTTAGCCACTGCACCACCAGGGAAGCTCTATTATTGATTTGACCTTATAAGCAAATAGAACTTACTTTGCTCTGTGAAAACTCCTTCTTAGAGGCCAGAAAATGGTGATGGGGGAGTCATACATCTTCCTTCAGAGAGGAAATAGTACTTATTCAACCTCTTCTTGTGACTTATTTTTATTTCTTCCCTGTCTGGGACTCAAAGATTTTAATCCAAGTTAGACATTAATTTAAAATCATTTGGGGGATGTTAGGCAAGTATCTCTTTTGAAATTTAAACAAGGAAAAAATCAAGTCTGACATCTCAATGATTTTCATATTTCAGGTCAACATATTTCTTCTAATTTGGATATGTGGAACTACTGTGGTATTTAGTTTACAAAATAGGCCATTCACTAAGACAGTAATGTGGACAGAAAGTCCTGTGGAACATAACAGCATGAGGAAGCAAGTGATTTTCTGCCAAGCTCACTCCAGGCACCTAAACATGACCCATTTCTGCACTGGAGGAGAAATAATAACAATTCTCTAACCCTGTACCTTCTTTTGTTCTTATGCACAAAACTGTATCCCCAACTCTTGTCCTGCACCTCCTCTTTCCCCACCTCTGCACTTCTGGGGTATTGACTATACTGTTTGATCCCATTTATTTAGAAATATATCAGGCAGATTCCAACATTCTGAGAAAGGAAAACACTGTACCTTTAGGAAATTTTATTCTCTGTTGTCACTTGGAACAAATCATTTACAAGCTCAAAGTGTTTCTCACAATATATCTTAGGAAAAAAAAAAGATTAAGTTGCAGGTTAAGAAGCATTTCAGAGAGAATTTTATCTCTGCAAATCACTAGTCATATTTTATTGCTTGACAGAACAAATGAATAGGAAGTATTTGTTCCCATAAAAGCACAACCTTTATTGCAAAAATTCTGAAATTTGACATGGTTGCTAGTGGAAGGATTCTGGCTTTGACCTCTAAGCAATGGCCTTTTTCATACTTTAGGGTTGAGCCTCTCAACTCTAAAGTGGAAGGATTAGCCACACTTTTGAATTCTAGAAGTCTGTTCAGTGTGCTCAAAAACATTAAAAGATGAATGATGATTTTTAAAAAGCAAGTTTTGAAAATTGGAACGCCTTTCTAGAGTTATTTTACTATTTCCTGGTTCACCCTTATTGCTATGTAGCCTTTGAGTAGTTATAGATCTGACAAGTGTTCCAATTCATGGTTCCCAGGGAGAGGTGATGTTTCTCAAGTATGGAGAGTGGGATACACACTGCCCAACTCACTTTGCATAGTCTCCTGTCACACATACATAAAAATGTGTATCATCAGCTGGAGGGAGGAAATCAATTTTATATATTGATCAAAATCTGGTAACAAACAATGAAAATACATGGAACACCACTGTTCTGTGCACCCAGATACAGAACTATGGCTTTAGGTTTGGCTTAAAAACAAAACAAAACAAAACAGCTTTCACTGTTTACAACAGCCAAGACATGGAAGCAACCTAAATGTCCATTGGCAGATGAGTGGATAAAGAAGATGTGGTGTATATATATATATATGTAATACTATTCAGCCATAAAAAAGAATGAGGTAATGCCATTTACAGCAACATGGATAGACCTAGAAATTATCAAACTAAGTAAGTCAGACAGAGAAAGACAAATTTGTCTTTCTATATGATATCACATATAAAATCTAAAATATGATGCAAATTAACTTATTTATAAAACAGAAATAGACTCACAGACATAGGAAACAAACTTCTGGTTACCAAAGGGGAAAGTGGGGTAGGTGGCATAAACTAGGGGTTTGTGATTGGCAGATGCAAAGCTACTGTGAATAAAACAGCCAGACAACAAGGTCCTACTGTATAGCACAGGGAAATATATTCAATATCTTATAAACTATAATGGAAAAGAATATGAAAAATTATATATATACATAATGGAAGCACTTTGCTGTACACCAGAAACTAACACAACATTGTAAATTTACTATACTTCAGTTAAAAAAAAAACAGCTTTCTCTGTCTGAGTACTGACCCATATTTGTGGCTTACGGTCTCAGCTGATTAGGGTAGGGTAGTGTTGTAAAAGTGCTTCGTGAATAAGAGATGAATTTTAGTCATATGTGAACAACAGCAGTAACTAAAATAGAATCATATGATTCCTTTTTTAATTCTCTAAAACTTCATGTCACCTCAAAGAGAAAATTCAGTTTAGTACTAAGTTTTTTTTTTTTTTTTTTAATACTTTTTTTGCCACACCACATGGCATGTGGGATCCTAGTTCCCTGACCAGGGATCGAACCCACACCCCCTGCATTGGAAGTGCAGATTCTCAATAACTGGACTGCTAGGGAAGTCCTTAGTACTAAGTTTTTATCACCTCTCTTCTGAAGAGTGACACAGAGAGAGGGAACAAGGAGATCTTACATTTAGAGCTTTCAGGGGACAATCTTGTTTTGTTAGGATTTAACAGCATTGTTTTATTTTTCTTGTGATTGCACTTACAATTACCTTCTATTTCTGACAAATGACACTGGTTGTGTAGCACAGTGGTGAAGCACATGGCAGCTTGCTTCCCCCAGAGCCAGGGGAGAGAGAGTGGGGAGTGATGGTTGTGGGGAAAACCCATGATCAAAGCCAGGGCCTTTTTATTACCTAATCTCAGAAGTGACATCCCATTGCTCTGGCATATTCTATTTGTTAGAAGCAACTTGCTAAGTCCAGCCAACACTCAGGAGAGGGGATTACATAGGGCATGAATACCAGGAGGCAGGGGTCATGGGATATCTTAGAGCTTCCTACCACAGGGATATATTGCAATTGCTTCTTTCCCTTCTTTTCCCCAATGGATAAATAGAATGTTCCATGGGGGCAGAGGGAGTATCTTGTTCACTGTGGTATTCCCAGTACTGGGCACAGTGCCCAAAATTTAAAACTGCTCAATAAATGTTTCTTTCAAGGAAACAAGAAGGAAGGAAAGGAAGGAAGGAAGCGGGGGGGGGGGGGGGAGGGGGGGGGGGGG
>NW_006796149.1:759494-779357 GCF_000442215.2 Lipotes vexillifer
GGGGGGGGGGGGAAGGAGGGAGGCAGGTGAGGAGGAAGGAAGAAAGAAAAGATCTAAGTGAGAAGCTCAGGGTACTCTGCTAATCCCTGAAGAGCAGGCGTGGATCTTCAGGAAAGGAAAACTCAACTATAAAGACTCTGGGAACGGAGTCAGTATTTCCATCTCTTCCCTAGTCCTGAGCATAAATGAGCCTCCAGTGAAATGGAGGCCACTCTGTGAACAGACTGCACCCACCATCCTGCTCCGAGCAAAGCTTCTGTGGATGCTGAACAGTTGAGCTCTAAAATAGCATAAGAGTCACCCACGGAAGGACAACCTTGATTGGGGTCCCTAATAGGGTGTATACAGGTTTTGCTGAAGGAGCTGTAATTGTTGGTAGATAGATCAGGGAGAACTCTGAGGTGTTGCTCTCCTCTTGCAGAGAGCAGTGAGAAGTTCTACTGAATGTGTATATGCTGCTTTGTCATTTAACATTATAAAGTGAAGATATTACTTAGTTACGAATTCTTCATGAGCAAAATTTTAATGGATCCATAATATTTAATCAACAGTTTTAACGTGAGCTGTTCAGCCATAGCTCTGCCCTTGCATTTATGGGTTGTTCCCATTTCCCACTGTTATATATAATGCTTTAATGAATGTTTTTATAAACCTGTCTTTTCACAATTGTGAATATCTCTTTAGGTTAAATTCCTAGCAGTGAAATTGTAGGGTAGAGTGCATATATGCACACTGTGTGTGTGTTTGTGCTCACACATGTGTGTGTTTGTGTATACTGTCAAACTGCCCCCAGAAATGATGTACAAATCCTCATTCCTGATGTAGAATAGTGCCTATTATTACACACTAGCTGAGACAAGGTTTCATTATCTTTACAAAGTTGTCAGTCTGATAGCTGAAAAATAATAGCTTATTATTGTTTTAATTACATGATGAAGCAAATTATATGATATTTTGTGAAAAAAAAATTACATGATGTAGTCATTAATGCTGCCCACCAAATATTTCTGACTTGTCACCTCCTGAGCATATAGTAGGATTGAATTTCATGGCATTTGATATTCGGTGGGGCCATGTGACCTGTTCTAGTCATTGAATCGTGACTAGAAATAACATGTATTTCTCTGAGCTGAGTATTTCATTGGCAGCGCAAGATCCTACAAAGCTCTCCTTTGCTTTGGCTATTGGTTACCAGCAATATTCCTGAAGGTGGCCTGGGTCCCATGGCCCAGGGACACGCCATGTTAATTCCATGGAACAAAGCCTCCAGCTAAGCCATGAGAGATGTGAGCAAAAAATAAACCTTTCTGTTGTTTTAAGCCACTGAGATTTGGTGTTGACTGTTACTGCAGGATTACCTAGACCATCCTGACTGATGCATTAAACATCTTGGATCTTAATGAGATTGAACACATCTTCCTATGCCTATTGACATTTTGTATGTCCTTTTTTGTGAATTTTCTATTCATGTCCTTGCATGTTAACTTTTTAAGCTTATGGTACTCGACTACACATTTGTCAAGGCTGAATCTGATCCCTTCTGAGGTATCAGGGAGAAGAATGAGGTCTGTGAAATACAACATAAAGTATGGGTCTACCACAGCACACTTTTTAATGTTTTTAAAGTAATGTACTTTCATTTCAATGATAATGTCAAAAAATATATAAACATATTCTGGATCATTAAAAATATATAAACATATTCTGGATCATTAAATGGCCACTTTATAACTGAGGGATGCTATTTATTTTTATGACCCAAACGGTTTCTTATGGTGTCAAGTAGCACTACTCGACACACAGACCAATAAGAATAAACATGGACTTAAAACATAATGTTTTTGCACCAAGTGAAGGACAAATGATGTCTCCACATATTGTCCACTGTAAGATCAGAGGTTTCACAGCAGAATAAGTAGAGAAACTTGTAGGAGCACTGAGTCATCACACAGCCCACATCAACACAAGCAGGCTCAACTCAGAAGAATCTGGCACAGCACTCAGTACCATTTTTATGTGGTCATTTGTCTCTTTGCTTGCAAACAACATAACTGATTCTGGCTAATTCAAGTACTAAATAACTGATTGAAATGATACAAGAAAATGCAGAATTGAAGAAGAAAACCAGTCTCAGAAAGAGCCAGACTAGGGCAGCTCCATGGATCTCAGTACCATGAATTCCTGGAACAGTACATTTTGGAGACTGCCAACAAAATGACTCAGCCCCAGTCATCTTCCATCTGTGTGTCTGTATGTCCTAGATTCAAATTCCTGGGTCCCTTTGAGTCATGTCCTCATCATTTTGCTGGCAGGGGTGGGGGTAGGTTGGGGGGATGAGAGGAGGATGTATGGGACTTCAAAATACTCCAGTCATCCAGATGCCTGATGGAAACAAAAGGTTGTATATTCTCAAAGTATGTGTGAGATGTCAAGGGCCACTCCTAGAAGGTTTGGGGGATTTAATCCTTCCTAGGCAGGGGAGTGCATGGGGGTCTCTTTCTTATGAAGGCTTTTCCTTGTTTAAAAAAAAGGAAACTAAAGTGAATATCCAAGGCATTCAGGAAAATCATAAATGACAAAAGAACAACCTGCAGTCTAAGAAGAACGTAAAAGATGGAAGTACTCTTCCATGAAATGGATGAAGGAATGAACAGGGCTATTTCTGGGCCTCATGAGATTCGGTCTTAGACTCACAGTCAAAGAAACAGCCGTCTCCAAAAAAATTAAATCAAAAGAAATTTAGATCTTTGCACAGTCTTTTGATAAAATATTGAAGTTGGGGTATATTTTTAATATGCAGCAAAACTCTTTGAAGTATACTTTAGGGTTTAGACACCTTTCTCATGATCAAGTTTTCTTATGTGCTCTGCAGTGGCTTCCACCAAAATCATGCTCTCCGCTGTCTCCCTCTATTTCAGAAAATTCTACTTGACACCTTCTTTAACTTGTCCTCAGTTCACTTTTATGGATATCAGCTGAACCTCCTTGAATTTTTTAGTTTTCTTTTTTCTTTACCCTATTACCTGGATTCTACATAACAAAGAAGAACCTAGGAAATCATCTAGAAACCAACAGGAGGGCCTTGATGATGGGTGGAATCCATTAGTTCAATCATTTCCCTGTAACACTGATTGTATGTCACCAATATTTTTCATTTTCATTTAATACAAAATATTTTTCGAATTGCCCTTGTGACTTCCTTTTCTGGCCCACACGTTATTCAGCAGTGTTGTTTAATTTCCAAATATTTAAGGATTTTCCAGATATCTTTCTGTCATTAACATCTAGTTTATTTATGCTGTGCCTCAAAAGCATATTTTTGTATTCTCTTTTGGGCTGGAGTGTTCTACAAATGTCACTTAGGTCAAGTTGGTTGATCTTTAGTTAATTATAATCTACCTTCAAATAATATTATGTCTTCAACAGTTTCCTCCCAGTTCCTACCTCCCATTTTTGTGCTACTCTTGTGCTATGTTTCATTTTACGTATGCTATACACACAAACTACAGTGAAACTTTTTGCTTTAGCAAATCATCAATCTTTCTAGAGAAAATAAAACTTTAAAAATTTTTTGTTTTTACCTTCACTTTTGCGATTTCTAGCACTGTTGATTTCTCTAGGCAGATCCAAGTTTCTGTCTGATATAATATTGTTTCTGTCTGAAGAAATTTCTTTAACATTTCTAGGAGTTCAGGATTGCTTTATAATTCATTCTCTCAGTTTTTGTTTGTTGGAAAAAGTCTTTATTTATATTTCATTTTCAAAAGATATTTCTGACAGTTTTCTTTTTTTCTTTCAGTACATTAGAGATATCACTCTACTGTGTTCTGACTGGCATAGCTTCTGACAAGAAGACTGCTATAACTCTCATCTTTGTTCCTCTGTAATAGGTCTTTTTTTCTCTGGCTGCCTTAGAAATTTCTCTTTATCCTTGATTTTCAGTAGTTTGACTAAGATGTGTCTAGGTGCTCGATTTGTTTTGTTTGTGGAACAGCTGTGTCTTAGAGCAATGCTTTTCAAAACTTAGTGTGCAAATGACTCTCCCAGGGAGCCTATAAAATACAGATTTGATTCAATAGGTCTGTGGTTTGGCTTGAGTTTCTGCATTTCCAATAAGCTACCAGATGAAGGCAATGTAGCTAAGGTCTTAGAACAGCCTGTCAGGGGTAGGAGAGGCGAGCAATTTACCTGGCGGCAATTTCTGATTTTTTGTCTCTCACTGGTCAGGTTCATCTAGTGGGGTGTTAATACTCCCCTATATTTCTGAGTTGTATTACTTCCCCTTCAAGCAGCCACTGAGGAAGCCTAGCCTTTCTGGATCTGGGTGCTAAGGATGCTCCTAAAGCTATGGGGACAACAGAGCCTGGGAGGTTGAAGCAACCACTGGTCTTAGAAAATGAGAAATGGGCACTGACAGCCACAGGAATGAAACACATCAGAAGTAGGGTAAATAGCAAGGTCTGGAGTGGGAGGGTAGGTGAATCTGCATAATTGTGTAAACTGAGTCCAGTCCCAAGGGAATGCCTTTTAAGGGCATGATCTGGAAATGGCATACAACACCTATTCACATCCCATTAGCAAGAAACTAGCCATATAGCCACAGCCAGCTGCAAGAGAGGGTGAGAAGTGTTGACTTTAGCTGAGAAGGCTGTCATCAATTTGTATTTCTCATACATTCATAAATTATATTTAAGATGGTCTACTTACAAATAATCAAGGCTCTTAATCTGTAAAACCAGAATTTTAGGTTCAGTTCTGCTCCTGAAAAACTACAAACATTGAACAAATATGCCCATTAAAGGCCTCCAGAAAACCAGAACATCGAAATCAGGACTACAAGTCACTTCTTAGCAGAGCTGAGGACTTGCACATAGATAGATAGATAGATAGATAGATAGATAGATAGATAGATAGATAGACGTGAATTTAGGTAATTAAATGGCATGTGACAGCCTATTCCATAATATGAAATTTACTATTCATTAATAGCAATCAATTACCAAATTGACCCAGACTAGGTAATTTGGAATACAGATGTCACCAAGAAAGACAAGAACTCAAAAAAGAATAATATCTCACACACAATGTGTTTTCAAGTATGGGGGAAGAAAACCCAAACGAAAACACCTTATAGACACAGTTAAGACCTTGAAAAATCTCATAGGCAGCTTTTTGCTCTGGTCACACACAATTTCAACCCACTGCAAACCTCTCACTTGACCATTCAAAAAGCAATTTCGAAGTACCTTAAGAAATTGTGAGCCATGGCATGGCATAATTCAGATACTCTATCTAACCCCAGTTGCTTTTCATACTTCTTCATTAACCATTTATTGATCACTTGTCATGTGATATCTATCATCATGTTTTTCCAGAAACCATTTCTTTTTGGGCATCAGTCTATCATTTTGCCTTATGATTACCATGAGCAACTCTCAACCTGGAAGCAAGCCCTTGAAGAGACCAATTTGATCTGCCAAATGTTTTCATTCTCATTCCTCCCACCCTACCCTTGGTCCCTCATGATCTCTTCTTTTATGGGACCCACGTGGTATGGCTCAACATACAACATGTAGGAGGCAGTAGGCACAGAGATTAGGAGTCGAAATTTAGGGACTAGATTTCTTGAGGTCATATTCCAGCTCAGTCAAGGTTGTAGCTGTGTAACCTTGGCCAAATTACTTAAGCTCTCTGTGCCCCAGTTTCTTCATATGTTAGGAAGGGGATAATAATAGTATTTAACACAGGGATTTTGTAAGGATTAAATGGCTTACTTTATGTAGAGCACTTAGAATAAAGTACTTAGTACATAGACCATAGTAAGTTCTCAAAAATCACAATTATTAATATTTCTCTGGGACATGTTTGCCTTTTATAGGCATTTATTGAATACCTACTATTTATCAAATATTTACTGGGCTCATTGCTTATTGCTGCTATAATAAATTACCACAAATTTAGTGGCTTAAATTAATAAAACTTTATTTTCTTTCATTTCTGGAGTCCAGAAGTCTGAAATCAGTTTCATTGGGCTAAAGTCAAGATGCTGGCAGGGCTGGTTCCTTCTGCAGGCTCTAGGGGAAAGTCTGTTTCCCTGCTTTTTGTAGCTTCTCTAGCTGTATTCCATGCATTCATTGGCTTATAGCCCCTTCCTCTATCTTCAAAGTTAGTAGCATATCATCTTCAAATCTCTCTCTGCTTCCATCATTGCATTGCCTTCTATCTGACCCTTCTGTAGTCGAATCTCCCTCTGTTTCCCTCATATAGGGATGGTTATGGTTACATTTAGGACCCACCTAGATAATCCAAGATAATCTCCCGATCTCAAGAGGAGATGATCACATCTGCAGAATGCTTCTGCCATATAAGGTAACATTCATAAGTTAAGGAATTATGACCTGGATATCTTTGGGGGTCATTATTAAGCCTACCAGATTCACTCTGAGCCAAATAGTTGGCTCAGCCTTGTACATAATTAACTCATTTAGTCTGCATGAAAATTCTGTGAAGTTGTTTTTAATCCCCATTGTTGAGATGAGAGCACTAAGGCATGGAAAGTTTTGTCAGGTACCCAGTAAGTGGCAAAGTCAGAAATCGAACGCAAGACCCTTGGATTCCAAAACCCATACTGTCAATCAATCACTCTGCTCTCTCTGCCAATGTTTGGTGGAAGAATAAGGTGGAATAGGAAGAGGTGTCTAAGGCAAGGTACATCCCAAACTAAGAGAGCCCTGGGTGGTATGACAGCAGCCTTAGGGGCAGGGAATATGGGCTTGAGGATTGTACCATCGCAGAAGACCTCTTGATGGACTTGGCAATGTTTTTATTTCTGATGGTTTTATTTCTACTTCCCCTCTCAAACATTTTCTCTTCTTTTGCCACTTCTCTCCTTGGGACTGGAGCTTCATTCTCTCTCTGGTAGGGAGTTCTATTCTTCACTGTTGGAGAGACACAATTTGGAACAGACCTGCAAATGACCACCAGCAGTCAGTTGCCACTTTTCCTATTCCCTGGGTCCTTCAAGGTCAGAACAGCATTGTTACACTGTCCAAGAAGAGTCCCCTCAGAAAAGAATGGCTAAGGCAGGACATTACCCTGAGGAAGTGCTCCCAGGATGGGGGGACAAATGATGATGAAACGAAGACTTGCTGTTTCACCCCGAAGGATGAAGTAGCAGGTGCATCCTGAAATGGCATATGCTCTTCCTGTTTCTTAACTCCTGCAGCCTCACTTCCTACAGAGAAGAATAGCTCAGAATTATTAACGACATCCTATAATTTAAAATAAATAAGAACAATCTGTTTATGGTTACCCACAATGTGTTAAGCTAAATGAAAAGCTATTCAACAAACCTGAAGACGTTCAATAAACAAACAAACTCAAACCACTAAGTTCAGAGACAAGGTAGCTAAAGTGCTTGAGCAATAGTTTTATCATCTCCCCTCCCCATTGTTTGCAACAGTCATCAAGCTTATACACCTGTTTCTTCATCCAAATCTCTGCTTAAAGTCACCTCTTCCTGGAAGCTCCGGATAACTATTTAAAACCGGCTGCCCCCATCACTCTCTAAGCCATGCTCCTGTTTTATTATCCTCAGAATACTTCTCACTCTCAGAAAAAAAGCATCTCTTTTCAAAATCTAGACTTTAATCTTCTTTATCTCCGTGTTAGAATACAAGCTCCATGAGAGCAGGGATCTCTAGGTGTTAGAAACTCTAATGGTAGTTGACGCTCAGTAGACAGTCAATAAACATTGCTGAATGAATATACTGCATGAGCTTCTCCAAGTAAGTGGAGGGGAGGAGAGATAAGAGGAGTTGAGAAAGAGACCATCTCTTTATTTAACCTAATCTTCCTTCCCCCACTGAAGTTCCACTGCTCTAGAAAAAGGGAGGCAAACAGCACATTAAAAGAGAAAAAAAAGAAGCTAATTCATGGCTTTTATGCTGCCTGATAATTTCAGGGATTTTTCAGGAATAATTTTGACACTGATTTTTTTGCCTTAGGCATTAGAAGCTTAACAGTCTATGTGAGGTGTGGCGTCTCACACTCATGAAAAGGTTGGCCTACAGAGGGTGCTAGTTCACTGCAAAAAACTAATATAAGTGACTAAACTTTCATTGGGTCCTGGAAAAGAGTTTACAAAGCAAGCAGGGAAGCAGCTTAGTAACAACTAATGAAATGCTTAAATTTGCCACATTTGGCTTCATAACCAAAGTTTAAAAAAAAAAAAAAAAAGAAAGCAATCTGTGAAAATGCCAGAAGCATTCAGAGACCTCCCCCGGGGAAAAGAAGTGGCATCGTTTTTAAAGAAGAGAAGCCAGGGAAGCATCCAGAAGTAGAGAATATTGTGCATGTTGTGAAAGAGAAGCCAGAGGCTGGGAGAAGTTGCAAGTCTTGGAAGAGAGGCTGGCAGACCTCTGCCAAACCCCACCCTGCACTTCATGCTGAGAAACGAGGGTTTTAAGGCCTGGGGAGAGATGCCTGTAGACTGTCAAGATGGGAGTATTCTTCCTAAGCTGTTTAACTGAGCACAACATTCTTAAAACTGACCCTGGATTTCAGGGTTCAACAAGGCCTGGGGGGACAAAGAGCCACTTGAGAGTTTTGAAATAGGTACTTGGTCACAGTAGGCTTAGTGGGAACCACAAGGGAGCCTGGTAAGAGGGAGAAGCCTCTTCAAGGTTTGGATCTGCTAAAAAATCTTCAGGAGAGGAAATGGAACCAGCAAGTTAGTTCTCTGTGAAAACTTTTGAACCCTCTTAGAATGAAGAAACAGTTGAGGCAGCTTTGGTAGTCCAGAGCTAACCTTGAGGCAGAGATTCATAATCCTAGTACTCTAGCCTTCATATTCCAGTGATCAGATACAAATTTTCAAGGAAATCTGAACTCAAAAATCCATAACAGCTGAGACACAGCTTACTATGTATGGTGTCAGTTCAAGGTAGATTAATCATTTTAATGTTCAATGGCTAAACTTTAAACCGAATCAATGAAGGGCATGAATGAGTTTGCAAAAACAATCAGCCACCTCCCTCAATTTTATGGTAAAAATCAATTAAATCAGGTTTTTCCTTGGCACAGTATAGGGAAAACATCTATTTCCCCAATGAACTATCTCATTGATTAAATGATTCATCTGGAAGACACAGCTACAGTCTAAGATTTTAATCTTAAAAAAGAATGTTTATCTTTCAAACACATTTTCAAGATTCTGAAGTTTGCTTCTTTTTCCCTAAGGATTTGCTTCCTCTCAAATGCACTTCTAACCTTTCTTTTGTTGTTATTTTTAACCATCAGCCATGTACTCAAAGTAGAAAGTCTATTTAAATTCTTGAAACTCAATGTAAGCCCACAAGCCTAAACCCAGCAGGTGAGGATGAAGTAGCAATTATTGAGGTCACAGAGGTTTATTGGGGGGCCACTTTGCCCTTTATTTTGACCTCAAAACAACTAAATGACGAGAAAGTACCGGTTGCTCCATGCCACGGTCAGGGTTAACAATGTAAGGCCACAGGCCAGTCATGTCAACGAGCAAAGCAGGCCAGTTATGAGGGCTTGTTCCCTATGGGGAGGTGCTAACAATGTTTCTGGGTCCCATTTTTCAGAGAAGCCAGTAGATTTATGTGAAGTCTCCTGATTTTAAAAATGGTGCTAAATAATTAAAAGAAATGTTTTCAATACTGTGTGAACCACATAAAGGAAACCTGGGGCTGAACCTGGCCCAGGTACTGCCACTCAACAATGTTTGGTAGCGGGGTGAATATAAGTCTCAGGAAGGTGATGTCACCCCACTGCACAGCTGGCAGGTGACACTCAAGACAGGCACGTGTTTCCCAGAGCCCAGGACTTCCTGACTACACCATTCTTAGATACTAACCCTCTGCTGATGGGTTACATCTATGAAGTCCTTTTAATATATGCAAACATAGCAAAATCCTTTTTTAAAAATTACAGTACATTGATTCAACTTCAGGGTTTACCTCATACTAAGGCAAGTAAGCACGGGTTTCTGGAGGGAGTGAAACTTCAGGCTGGGGGTCCTCTGAGGTATCCTTCCCTCTGACTGTAAAAATCATCAAATAAAAACCAAATCTGGATTTAGCAAGAAGGGCTTTGTTCAGAAGGATTATTGCAAGGGGAAGAAAGGGACTATGGTCGTAGGGAGAAGCCTTGATCACAAGGTCCTCAAGTGTCTACAGAGTGAGTAAAAAGGGGTTTTCTCTGATAGGGAAAGCAATAAACAAGAACTGGGTGTGGGGAAGTGGGATGAAAGGAGGGCACGATGGGATAGCTGGTCACAGGAGGTTTCACCCTGAGGCCAGCCTATTTTAAGGAGGACCCTCAAGGAGTGGGTGTAGGCTGGCTCCTGCTGAGGGTGGGCCAAAGTTCAGGGACCTGGGATTAGGAGAGAAGTTTAAGCAAAGCTAGGTTGACAAACACTTTGTCCAGACTGATTGGTGGTGGCAGGCAGTCCAACCAGTCACTTATGAGGCAAAGAGTGGGAATCTGGAGTCTGTGTCTTGCCTTGTCACAAGTAAGCCAGGGGGGCCTTTGTGAGTCTTATTTAAGTGATATTGAGAAAGGTGGTTTCTTGCAGTAAGCCACTTTCCAGAACACAAAAGGGCAAAGGTTTTTCTCAACGTTCAGGTAAAATTCAACATTGTCCAAACATAAGCACAAGACAAAGGCTGAGAGTGAGATAGACCTGTTGCCAAGGCCCAAACTAGTTAACTCCAAGGTCTACTTTCCCCATAGAAGGAGGGACAGAAAGAAGCTAGGAAAGTCCTGGTTTCCTCTGGAGAGGGGCGAGCTATTGTAGAGTGTGGAGGCTCCCACCTGCTGGCTCCAGGCACAATAGAGGCTGGCATGGTTGGCTGAAGGCAGCAACTGGGAGGAGTGGCATCAGCTCCCCCACTGCCAAGGGAGCAGGTCCAGAACTGGCAGGTCATAGGTATAGTGATCTCTGGTCCCAAAATACCCTTGAAATGATTGGGAGCCATTTCAGGATTGGGAAGCCAAGAGAATGTGTGGGACCGAAGGACCCCTTGGGTTTTACTCACAGCCATCCCCACAGCCATCATGAGCCATTGAGAAAGTCTCGGAAAAGTTCCAGGAATCAGCTGATGGCGGCTTGTGTGAAATAACAGTTTTTCTTTTAATGACTATTATCTTGCTTTCTCACTCTATCTCAGGTTGATGTGACCTGGGAGATAATGTTTGCAACATTTCATTTGTATAAATGGTCACATTCTCTGTAGGGATGCAAGCCACCAGGGAATGCCCTTCAGTTAACACTTTATTTCATCAGATCCTCCTTCTGTTTAACTTGATCTCATCCCTACAGTTCAACTCAGGATTTACTGCCCTTGTCTTACAGTCTAAAGAACAGAGGGCTGTCTTTGAAGTGGACAAGAAAAGTGTCACCCCCAAATAGACTACCCGTATATCACTGAAAGTTTAAAACAACAAACACAATAACACAAATGTCTTCCACTGTGTTGAGCATGCCAGCAGGTCTTCCCATTGTTTAAGTCATTTTTGAGTTTAAATTGCTATCATTCTAACAAATGTTAGTAAATTAGCTAACATCTGCTGTACATCTGGCAATGAAGCCCACTCTATTAAAAACCAAATATATCCTCAACTTGAGTCATTTATTTAATGTCCAGGACAGCACTGTCTCCCAGTAATATAATGCAAGCCACATGCCACTGTAAATGTTGTAGTAGACACATTAAAAAAAGAGAGAAGAAAACAGATGAAATTAACTTAATAATACATTTCATTTAGCCTAGTATATAAAAAATATTAAAAATATTCATTTCAGCCAGTAATCAATATAAAAAATTATTAATGAGATATTTTACATTCTTTTTTTCTTTATACTAAGTCTTCAAAATCTAGTGTGTATTTTATACTTAAGTCACATCTGAATTCAGATTTCCTACTGAAGGGAATTAAGATATGCCATCCCAAAATATGCCACTTTGGCATAAGAATGATTTTGAACTGAAGGCGACTAACTGAGAATCAACAGATGCAGGATGAATTCTCTGCCCTCCCATAATCTGACTAAAAGCAGAGCGTACACTTTCCTTTGTGAAGGTGCTCCTCTTCCTGCATCACTGGAGACTCAGAGATGAATTTGCATCAATAGGCCTTACTAGATAACGCTTATCTTCCATTAGTTCCCCCATATATTTCCTAGTCATTTCCCTATGATTTATTATCCCTTGAAATCCAAACTTCCTTTCCTTTGTTTAAATGGTATATAAGCCCCCAAATCTAATCACTTCTTTGAATTTCACATCCTTTTTTGAACTTCTGTACACATCAATAGTAGTAAAAATTGTGCCTTTTCTCTTATTAATCTGTCTTCTGTTAGTTTATCTTGCAGGTCCCCAGTCACTGAACCCTAAAGGATGGAGGAAGTTTTTCCTTCCTGATACTACATTTCAAGTGCTCAATACCACTTATGGCTAGTGGCTACAGTATTAGATAGAGCAGGTCTAAGAGAAGGACATGTAGTATTGTTCTAGTGTACACATCATTTCTAATCTCCCCTTTTTTTTCTTATATAAAAACTTTTTTGTTCAGTACTTTCTATGATTGAAGAAATTCAACAAAAACAGTATTACATTTTAGCAACTGGTAGAATTAATAGCTTAATTGAGGGTATAATATCTCAGTTTTATATTCTTGAAGGTTCCAGAGCAGGGAAAAATTGGTCAGTCCTTTTCAAGATTCCTTCATACTTTGGTCCTGAAAAAGCTTTTACTAATAGCTTTCCAAAATGAAAAAAAAAAAAAGTTAATCTCAATTCAAAAATTACATGTGATTTTAATTTAAAAACAAACATACAAACCAAAACCAAATCAAAGTAAAAAGCAGATTTTTACCTTGCTGGATGTTCTATTATGTAATCAACAGTGGTTTCTAGCAGTGCTTTTATTCTGGATCCAGGGTGGGAAAACTCTTCAGAACCCAAATAAAATAACTACACATTCTGAAGTTAATTAAACGTATAAATCATTAGGCTATAAATAGTAGGGTATCTTATTCAATGGTTTTAATTATTTTAGATCTTTGAAACAACAAATGGATTTGATTAAAGTGTAATTTGATTTATTAGAATCGAATAAAGGCATATGTTTTGGCACTTCTATTATTTCTCCAAAAATTTAAAGATGTGCATTTCTCCCTTGGTATATTTTTTGGCTTCGTTTAAAATTTATACAAGTGCTCAATATCTAAAATCTAAGATTAGGATTAGGTGTAAAGTCGCTTTATCACTGTTATTTTGTCCTTCCCGCCACAACATGTCAGACATAAAATATGAATTGCAGACCTTTTATCCTACTTTTCTTACACGCCCCGCTTTGCTGCAGTACTTGTCTACTTTCTGAATGAAGACTCATGCTATATAGCAGTTAAAACAGTTAAATGAAAATAATATTCCTTTCTCTTTAGGCTATTTTTACCCCAAAGGGTATTTTTTCATTGTACACTTCCTGGCAAAGAAGAAGATGAATATTCACCCTTAATAGGGATGGTTGTATTTATGGTGATGCCAATTAAATATTTTATAAATGAATGACTCTATGAGTCAGCAGATGAATGAAGATGGCCATAACCCAGGATATGACGAATGACTAGAAAACTGGTGTTAGAATCAATGCCCAGTTCTGGGAAGGCTGAGTGTCAGTCACGGCCTTTGTCCGGTCTTCCAGGAGTAATCCATGATAACTATTGTCTAGAAGACTGTACCAAAGTAAATCTGCAAAAAGTTATGGATGTTTTTGGCTGTTAGCACTATTCCTCAAAGTGCCTGAAGGCCTGATAAGATTTTGTGCAACTTCGCACTCCTTACACACTACCACGTCGCAAACACAAAATCCATGGCAAGCTGCTGTTCAGTTTAGCTGAGCTATTCACCTACAAAACTGGAACTGTCAAGAAAATGAGCATATCCTTTGAGTGGCTCTCTGAAACTAAAAGTTGACTCCACTGTGATGCTTTTAGCCTTTTTTCTATGCTTGCTCTATCTCAGGGGTTTTAAATTATAGTCCACAGACCCCTACTCAGACCATGGCTTTGAAACCATGGCTATGAACTTCCAGAAATAATGTGTTTCTTTTCTTTTTTTCATTTTTCTGGAAAGAGCTTCCAGAGGATTCTTGAAAGATTAAGAACTCCTGCTCAAAGCAGACACTCATAAACTGGGAAGAGAGGAGAGGCACTGTTATAATCAGCCAACAGAGAAGATCCCACTGATGCCTGACTTGCAAGGGCCTTGCTCAGCTATTTTGCATCAAGAGAACAGACAACCCTGGCCTAGCATGTTACACATCAGCAGTGGGGTGGCTTTTGGTGTGGAGGCGTCAGTCCACTCTACGCTTAACTGGACTTTATTAATCAGAAGTTTTAGCCGTAGAGAAAAGACCTTGTAGGAGCAGTATATCAAATGGTTGTGTCTTGGGTCTTCTGTGCCACACCTATAAAGAGATGGTAACTGAAATTAAGAGCACCATCTTTTGATACAGAGAGGAAAGAGGGAGCCTGACCACAAGGTAACTGCCCTGTTATACTGTGGAAATAGCAGCACATGAGAACATTCATCTCTATGAATCAATCTCCAAGTTTATCTAGGTTATTGAACCAAAAAACCATGGGAAAAACATAGCAATTATATTCATTCCTTTCTTCCAAATATTTATCGAGGTCACAAACAAGAATTATTTATCTCCCTGAGAAGTTTTATGTGTCTGCCTTCACCCATGTTCTTTTGATTAAAGAGGCAGAAAATAAGAACAAATTATGTTTTCAGTCAGCAAAATTAAGTTCAATTGCACTTTAACTCCTATAATTTAATTAATATGAAAAGCAACATGCTTTATTCTACATTATCTAATAAAAGAGAGAGTGAAGGGTGAATTATAACAGTATATTGTTTATTCCAGGAATGTAAGGATAGTTCAAAGACAGAAATTATAGCAGTGTAATTCATGTTAATGGACGAAAGGACAAAAATCACATGATTTTCTCTTATATACGCAGAAAATAAAGTTTAAATCAATTTCAAACTTTTGAAAAAGCTGTTTAGAAAACAAGGAATAGAGAAGTCCCATAACCTGATAAGGTTATCCACTAAAACTCAGCAGCAAATTTAGTATTTATTGACGAAATATTAGAAGTATTTCCTTTAAGGCTAAGAACAAAACTAGGGTGCCTTTTCTCACCCTTACTTTCCATGTGATACTGGAAGGCTTGGCCACTAACATAAATCAAGAGAAAGAAAGAAATATAAAGATAGGAAGGAAAAGAGTCAAGAGGCTCAACTGTCATTATTTCAGGTGATATAAATAGTCACAGAAAACTTGAAAGAGATTCAATAGAAAAACTATTTAGAACTGTTGGTATGTTAATCTAGGAATTAACCTAACAAATATGCACAAAATCTCTTGGAGAAATCTTTAAAATTCTACTAAAGTAGTATTTTTCTAACTTTAATTACATACAAATCACCTGGTGATCTTGTTTAAAAACAGATTTTGATTTGGTAGCTTTTGGGCAGAGCCTAAGAGTAAGCAATTCAAAACCTCCCAGGTGAGGCTCATGGAGCTGATCCATGGACCACACTTTGAGTATCACAGTACTTAAGCAGTTAAAGAATAAATGGAAATATAGGGCCTGCTCAGGTGGAGAAACCTAACCATGATAAAGGTTCTAATTCTCTCCAAACTAATCTATGATTTTAATATAATTCACACCAAGAGCCCAGTAAAATTTGGGGGCTAGAGAGTATTTGCTCAATTTACATGGAAAAAAAGAACAAAGTTGGGGAGGGAATTCCCCTACCATATATTAAGACATATTACAAAACCAAGGTAATTAAAAAACACAATTTGGTAGTGGCACAGGAACAGACAATAGGACAATAGAATATAGAGTCCAGAAACAGACCATAAGATTTTGATCCATGAAAGAAGTGGCATCAAAACTTAGTAGGGGGCTTTCCTGGTGGCACAGTGGTTGAGAGTCCGCCTGCTGATGCAGGGGACACGGGTTCGTGCCCCAGTCCAGGAAGATCCCACATGCCGTGGAGCGGCTAGGCCCGTGAGCCATGGCCGCTGAGCCTGCGCATCCGGAGCCTGTGCTCCGCTACACAACAGTGAGAGGCCCGCGTACCGCAAAACCTTAGTAGGGAAAAGATAAACCGTTTTGGTAAATGGTATGGAGAAAAATGGCTCACCATATGACAGGATAAAAGCTATAAGTCTAATACACACGCACACGCATGCGTGCGCGCGCGCGCACACACACACACACACACACACACACACACACACACACACACACACACACACACACCAAAAGACCTGCAATGAACACACACACACCACACACCAAAAGACCTGCAATGAACTATGTATGTTTCTGGATGGGATTGATCTTGGGCTTCTGATTCTGAGACAGAGCAGATGGGAGACAAACCCTTTCCATCAGGATGGCTCACCACATGAGTACACGGGATCTACCACTGACCTCCTTCAATTACTTTGTCTTGTAATTCATGGAAATTCCTCTGAGAATTTCTCACAATGAACCAGTCCTTGGACATAATCCCAGTATACTGCATTGTGAGTTTTCAAGATTTTTCTGTCGTTTTAAGTATTTTATTGCAAAATTGCCAAGAGCCATGTAACAGCTACTAACCAGATGCAGGTTCAACTACACTCAACTTTTTGATTATTGACTCCAAAATTTTAGCAGTTTTTTCCAACTTTGTGTTGTCCACAAATGTGATTTTTATATCTTCTTTGTTTTCATTTAAGTTCATAATAAAAATATTTGAACAGGTCAGGGTCACGGACAAAGGTCTCAGACAAATAATTAAGAGATTTTCCACAAAACTGATATGGATCCATTAATTAATCAACAGTGCTTGGGTAAGGCCCTTCCTGATTCCCTCTCTCTGTATATCTACTCTCTCTATAGCTGAGGCTATAGAGATTTCCATCTACGGGCTTGGCCTGCCCATATGTCTAGGAACAATCCTGGGAATTTGAAGGTCTCCAGAATTAAACTCTAGAACTTAAGAGTTAGGTCATGTTTCCTCCTAGTATAGTACTGGCTCTCATCCAAGGTGTAACAGCTAGGCTTCTGCCATGTGGCCTATTCTTAAATTACTGTCTTGATGAGCTGCTTTATAACCCCTGTTATCCTATGATTAGAGCACTTCCATTAAAAAAAATAGTTAAACTTGGGTTCTTTTTATTTTTTTGGAGAGTTTTGTTTGTTTGTTTGTTTTTATTTAATTTATTTAGGCTGCACTGGGTCTTCATTGTGAGATCTTTGTTGCGGCACATGGGATCTTTAGTTGCGGCTTACATGTGAGACCTAGTTCCCTGACCAGGGATTGAACCCGGGCCCCCTGCACTGGGGGCGTGGAACCTTACCCACTGGACCACCGGGGAAGTCCCTAAAACTTGGGTTCTTTTCATCTGCTTCCCCTAAGTCCCCACACAAGAACTTTTTTCCTCCTAAAATCCAACACAAAAATTGGAAGCCTGTAACCTGTCAATTTTTCTGTGGTGCCAACTCTTTCCTACCTAGGTTTCCAATTACCATTTGCACTCTATTCCTAGTATACTGTCCATCTTTTAGTATGCCCCACCATTTGTATTAGACACTTGTCAGCCTCCTCCCTCCTGATTGCCTGCCTGTACATTATCTATTTGCTGTCATGGTACCCTTAAAATGCCATGACCTGCCAATCAATCAGTCTTGTCTTCCTTTAGCATTTTGAATTTCTTCAACATCTGCATCTTTCCCCAATATTTTCCCATTTTCTTGACCAAAATATTATAAGCACTTTTATCTGAAGTTTACTAAAATCAAATATTTTCATGACTTTCTCTGATATGTAATTTACTATCTGGTAATTTTATTAAAAAAGAAATAATTTTAGCTTGGCACGCTTGGTCAAAGTAGATCCTACTGTTTATACCATTAGTTTCTCTAAATGCTTGCATATGAAATATTGTTCCATTCTCTGGAATGACTTTTTTCTGGATATGGAGATTTGAATGTCCATCTCCCACAGAATTCTGGACAACAAAGCCACCAATTTATAGTCACCAATGTATAAACAATAAGGAAAATTTACTATCTCATATAACAAGAAATCCTGGGGTAGAATGACCCCCAGGTTCATTGATTTAGCAGCTCAATGATACTATCAAAGACCCAGAGTCTCTCCATATCTCTGGTCTGCCGTTATCACTATGTGGCCTTGCCCTTGGCTGGCTCCCTTCATGGATGCAAGGGAGTTCCCACAGCTCTGAGTATCATGCCCAGCCAAAAAGAAGGATTGATTTTCCTGGAAGTGTTCTTTTAGGAGCAAGGAAACCTTTCCCAGAAGCTCGGTTTCACTGGCCTCTTGTTACATTTTATTGCACAGAACTGGGCACCTGCCCTTTCCAAAGCAATCACTGGCAAGCTCAAACTGATCAGAATTTAACCCTGAGACACATAGGGAAGGGATGGGCAACCCCTTCAAACTGGCTCTTTACCAAATAGGAGAACGTGGGCTAGGCAACCATACTGTCTGCTCCAAACAGAAAGAATTACTCCCTAATTTGGAGGGCGGGGATATCTGAAGACAGTTACTGAAGAAAACCCATTACAATAGCATGGATTTTTATCTGTTCAAAATAGTTTAAAGCAGGATTGTGTCCAAAACAAAGGGGTAGATTAAGTTATCTCTAAAATTCCCTGCCAACTGTTTAATGCTATGATTCTGTTCTCATTGTTTCCACTGGGGAAACTGCTTGCAGTTTGGAATTGTGCACATCAGCAATGTCTGTGCTGCCAGCAAAAGTGCACAGTTGCTGATCTGTGAGCATTTCCCCTAATAGCACATTTGTGGAAAACTGAGTCACAGGGATTCTAGGTACTGCGAATCCATTGAACAATTTTCTGAATGCCTTACATCTTAGACACTGGCAGCTTCCCTGTAAACAAACTATAATGAAAAAATTGACATATAATGTGGGGTTGGGCAAAGCAAAGCAGGTTGGGCTAACTGGTGTTTTGCTGGCAGTGTTCCTTTTTAGGCTGAAAGCAGGAAATTGTGTTATATAAGGTAACAAATTAAATGTGGATGTTACTGCTGCAATGGAAGAAAACTTGCAGAAAAGTTGACCTGACTCATTTAATCATGTGCAGAGACATTACTGTGCTGCACGGTAAGCTATTCAAATGAAATATAATCCATATTACTTCCACCTGAGCAACCCAAGTCCTCCTAGAGAAAACTACAGGAGGGGAGGGAAAAACTGGGTAGAGAAGAAAGTCATTTTTGTGGCAGTCAAGGTATGATTATTTGTAGGTCCATAAATTATCAGCCAAGGTTCTCATTTCTCTGGGAGTAAGAATAGAGAGGAGTAGCTGAATGCAAGGAATATCAGGGCTAGAGTCATGGGACTCAGCAACTGATTGGATTTGGGAAGCAAGAAAGAAGAATTGAAGATAATGGTGTGCTTTTCTCAATATTATTGAGCAATTACTGCATTATGGACACCATGCTAAGTGCTTAATATAATTATTGGGTCTCTTATTTCTCCCAGTAGTTCTATTAAGTAAGTACTATTGTTATTTCCATTTTATAACTAAAGAAACTGAGGCTTCATGGGGTGAATTTAGTAAATGGCAGAGATGAGATAAAAATCCACATCCCAATTTTTAATTCATCGCTACCCTCTGCCTTTCTGGGTGGGAAGGAGGAAAGTGAGGAATTTCCATTTAGGCAATACTAAGTTTTAAGTGTTGGCAGGACTTTTTTTTTTTTTTTTTTTT
>NW_006796149.1:779483-826526 GCF_000442215.2 Lipotes vexillifer
CGGGGCGCTGTGGCCGTGGGCCCGTGCGCCAGGGGCCCAGCCGCTCCGCGGCATGTGGGATCTTCCCGGACCGGGGGCATCGGCAGGCGGACTCTCAACCACTGTGCCACCAGGGGAGCCCTGTTGGCAGGACTTTTGATTGAAGATGTCTAGCAGGCTATAGGAAATGTGAAACTAAGCTCAGGAAAAGATTTAGGATGGAGGATAGATTTGACAGTCATTTGCTGAGAGGTACAAGTTAAAGCCATGAGCTTGCCCTTGGAGACTCTGAGGTCTACTAACTCACTTTTGCTGTGTGCATATCCTTATGCACCTCAAACATCAGGAATTGGAAGAAAGACTGATTGACCCATAGGCTCGTCGTACTGGTCTGACTGGCCCACTGGCTGCCTGTGTGACTTTGGGCAACTCACTTCACCACTTTGAATCTCTGTTAAATGAAGTCTCTTCCAGCTCTGAAGTTCTAGACAAATGCAGGCCTGGACTAAGGCAGTTGCGGTGAGAGAGGAAAAGAAGATGAATGCAAGAGTTACTGCAGAGACAATTGACCTGATGCCAAAACATGCAAGAGAAGGAGAGATGGAAGATGAAGAAAATTTCCTAGCCTAGAGTTTAGTGGAATTGGCACCATTAACCAAGATAGAGAAGGAGGTGGTGCCAAAGAGTTTTGGAGAGATGATAATGGGCTCTGTTTTGGAATATGAAGAATTTGAGATGTTGTCCACATGCTGTTTCTTTGGGTGTTGGTAGGTAAATTGCTGGACTAGAAATATTTATTTATATAGACATGGAGCATAGATGTGGAGTTAAGAGGGCAGAGCCCGGTGATCCACTGCATAACCTTTGAGATCTCTTCTGTCTCTCTGCCTCCCTGACCACAGTCTCCATAGCAATGTGACTCACTGTCCTTGTTGGATTACCTCTCTCTGGATCAGCTGGTTTTCGTGCTGCCTAACCAAGGGCAGAGCACCCTCCGTGTTTCCTGAATGAGTGGCAATGTTGTTCTAGGTAGTTCGGATATTTTCTCATACCATAGTTCATTGCTTCTCCCTTTTCTCTTTACACTCCTTTCTAATAAGCCCCACTTTTAACTTTTCACATCTTGATCTTCTTTCCTTTAACTTTTCTCCCCCTAGGCGCTTGCTCCTTTAGTGAGCAGCTCTTCACTGTTTCATTCATCTTTTTTCCCCCATTGCCTCGAGTTTCATTCATACCCTTCCTTAGGACTCATGAAAAGCTTCCCGCATCCTTAATTTCCAACCAACAATAATTCTACCCTTCAATCTCTGGCATTCTTATCCTTATCTTTCATCCTTATCATCATAATTAATAGCTAATTTGTCCCAGGTCTCTAATTAACTGCTCGGTATGCATTAGCTCATTTAATTGTTACAATAATCCTGTGTGGCAGGTACTATTATATCAGTTCTATTATACAGGAAAGGAGCTGAGTTTTGGAATGATTTCATTACTTGCCTGAGTCCTACAGTGAATGGGGGAGCAAGGAATCAAACCCAGATTGATGCAAAAGCCCAAGCTCTACCCACCACATGTCACTGCTTTCTCTAACCAAACTAATGGTTTATGCTTCTTACCTTTGACCAATTTAATTCCACTTCTCTGAAGTGTTTTCAACATTTCATTAATGAATACAATTATTTAAGCAACTAATCCTTAGATATAGATCTATAAAAAGTCCTTTTAGTTGCCCATTATCATTCCGAAACCAACCAGACCCACACATCATATTCTGCCAAACATATGTATACACAAGGCATTCACCTTTTTTTTTTTTATCATTTCCTTTCCTGCTCATCTCAGTGTAGTGAGGTTGACAAGAAAGATTTTACATATTAGGGGAGGGAAGTGTTACAAAAAGAATATGAGGTGCAGACCCAATTTTGGTAAAAACAACAACAACACTTGTATGAGATACAAGAGATACACAGAGTAGCTAAATAAAAGTAAACAATAGTGAATGATTAAGTGTTCCAAAGAAAAATAAAAGCAGTAAACACTGCAGATAGAGGAAGACCTTAAGGATGAGTGGGATTTAGTGGCTGGAGGACAGAAACCAGAGTGAAGACAGAAACCAGTGTCTTCATCACTGACCACTATTTACCAAGCACCCCATGGGTTAGATATTAAATTAAAGTTATTGGGATAAAGAGATGTACAAGCTGCTGTCTTTCTCCAAATACTTGGTTTATGGGAAAAGCCTAATTTACAGATAGTGAAATAAATAGCAATACAAAGAGGCACATAATATACAGAGCAAGAATTTCAGTAATTCTGAAAATGAAATTTACCCCAACAAGAGGAATAAGCCCAGGGACAGAAAGTAAGCCATTAGGCATGGAGCAAAGGGCGCACGCATTGTAACAAAGACTTCTATAAGCCAGGCACTGAATACAACTGATACCAAGAGCTCAAAGCCAACAGGAGGAACCAGGAGTGTGATTTGTGAGAGCAGGATATGAGGGGAGGGGTACCTTTCCCAGTCACAGGCATCAGAGAAGGCTTCCCAGGGTGGGGGAGGGCAGAAAAGTAGGAATAGGAGTCACCTGGGCCAGAATGGGCAGGCAGGGAGGGTAGGACCCTTCTGAGCAAAAGCACAGGTTAGAAGATGCTCTCATGTAGGGAGAAAGAACAGAACCTACTGGTCCTTTAGTGTCACTGTGAGAGTGTGTGAGATGACACGGAAGACACAGGCAGAGGCTGGATGGGAAGGGTCCTGATGGCTTCATGTTGGGAGCCTTGGCTTAATGTTGAGCCACGGAAGTGCAGTATGTTAAGCATTCTTTAGGTTGAGAGGGCTGTAGGAATTGGATTCAGGTTGGGCCTGGGTTACAGTGAGCTTCATATGCCAAACCTAGTCTTTCCTCCACGTGAGTTCTATGCTTAGAACTTCTTGTAGTTCAGAGAACAAACTGGGCACTAGACATTCCAGGCAAACAGCCCAATTCAAAGTAGAGCAGCTGAAAATTTATCAGCACTGAAGAGCAAAGGATGCTCTTAATGGATGACTCAGTATTTCAAAGGGCTGTGGATGAAAGGTGACAGTTCTCTGAAGTCCAGTTTCAAAACCCAGAGCATCTCCCCCTCTAAGTTTCCCACTTATAACTAATGTCCTCTGTTCTTGTTCTGTCATTAACTTCTTTGTTCCCCTTGGGTCTTTTTCTTTTCCCCATGTATTAGGACCACCTGGTCCTAATGTGGATCAAGTAGAATGCCATTATCATCCGTTGAGTGCCTGCCGTGTCCCAGGCATTGTTTTAGGCACTAAAGCATGGTCTCATGTAATCCTCATAACAACAGTAAAAGGTGAGTGCCGCTTTACAGATGGAGAATGCAAGGCACAGACAAAATCAATATCTAATTCACACAACTAGTAATGGACAGCAGTAGGAGTCACATATGCTTTTCAAGTACAAATTCGCACACACTCTTCTCCATTTCAAACTCTCGGTTTGAAATGATTTTTCAATGCTGCTAGGATTTTAAAACCAAAAATCTTTGGCATGATTTACAAAGACTAGCCCGGCGATTCCTCTCTCTCTCACCCTACAGACAAACCCAAACAGCTGACATTCAGGGCCCAAGGTCCTGACCACTTAAGTACGCTATCTCCGGGCTTCCAACAGCTAATTTAAGTTCCTTTATATACTGCAAGTTATAAATCATACTCTGGCAGTTTCTGATATAAGTTAACAGTTTTTCTCACCAAGGAGATGATTAACAAAGAGCCTTTCAAAGTACGGTTAGGTCTGGGCTGGGTTCCTCACCTCTTGGTTTGTTCGAGTTCTTCAGTATGTCCCACCCTCCTCAGAGGCTACCCTGGTCTATGCAGAATGCTGCTTCCCTGAATAGGGGCCCTCATTCTCCATTGGCAGAAAGTCTATGGTCTTTCCTTCTGCTGAACTTGGCTTTATCACTAAGTGGCTCTGAGATTTCGTGTTGTTAACTGTCCTTTCTCTTTCCTCAGTTTCCTTCTCTGTGCACAGCCAGATCATCATCTCCAAAGTGTTGCCCACTTCAAAATGTTTAGAATTCTGTGCAAGGGCTTTACCCAGCTGTAGGAAAGAGAACTTGCAAGTTCATTAACTAGGACCCCGTTTGTGTTATTGTCCAGTATAATTATTTAAACTTTCTATCTTTATGACGTTTATTGTTACTTCTTGTAAATGATAACTGTGGTGGAGGTCACAAGTTATTTAATGCCTTTAAATCTCATCCAAAGGTACTTTCTAGCTGAAAAATTCCATAATTCTAAGTCTATATCAATTTCATGTCAGGCAGGATCAGAGACTTGGTCAATATTATTTTTTCCACAGTGAAACTGTGTATAAGGCAGGAGATCTTACTTAAGCCAACAAATGTGTATCCTTCACAATGGAAGAATAAATAAAAGTATAATTTGTGAATCTATTAAGGGTTCTTTCCTGCTAAAAATATTAACCTCTTCTATTCTTTAGCAAGAACTTAATACATATACATAATTTTAGGTTAAAATGTTTGGGAATTTTGGTGTCCTACAGTGATTTTCTACAAATTTATTTCCCATCTCCAAACTTGATCTCCCTCCAAATGTTCTTGATCTTATATTTTCATGTATTCATTATCATTGAGATCTTAATCTTTTCTTGCTGTCCTCAACCTCACCAATATTTCCATATTTCCTAAATCCTTTTCTTTTTTTTTTACAACAAAATATCCATCAGATATTTCAATATTTGAAAGAAGCTGACACCAATAAAGAATTTGCTCTCTGTCTCTCTGTCTACTTGGATATAAGGAGCTACCCAAATTAAGACCTTACATCTTTTCATCTACTTATTTGTAATAAAAACTAAATTATAATTAAATTGTGGTAACTGCAACATGCTATTTCTAAGTAGCCATTGTTAAGTTGTTTCTAAATATCAACAGTAAAAACTACAGTCCAAGTAAATTTTGGAATGCCCAACTAATCTAAAGGGGAATGAATTTTAAAAAAAAATAGAGGGCACAATGCTGCACATTTCCGTCTCCAGCTTGAGCAGGGAACCGCTCACAAGGTACCTTTTCCAACTTTGCTATTAACACCAAGTTAATGTAAAACTACCTGATGTGGGTGAAACACTCAGCCTCTGCAAATGATCTCATTCTGTAACGACAGGTGTCGTGAAAATTGTGTTTTCCTTCTACAGCTCATTGAAATGGAGATGGAACGGAATGGAGTAAAGGGATCTGCTTTCTAATGAGGCAAAATGTGATTCATTTGAACTGGGGCATGGACAGAAAATCCAATAAGTACCCCATTTTTTACATCCTTACAAAGTCTTTGAGCACCTGAGCAGAGCAAAAGTACACCCATACTCAAAATTTCCCAAGTAGGATACGAAATTCATGAGGAAATTATTTTCAATATTCATGGAATGGCCATATTGCTTATACTGTACAGTGTAAAGGGGGGGAAATGACTAACCTCAGAAGCACATTTCCATTTTTTCATCAGCTTAGTTTTTTCGATACAAACATAGGAAACCACTGTGACCATCATAGAGAACATTTTGCGATCTTCACTATTGCATAGGATTCATGTGACAGCAAGAGCAGAACTATCAAAGCAAACACACAGACCAGCAACAAATGAAAACGACCACAGTAAACCTTTATAACATATTAATCCTTGAAATATATATATTCTAAAGAATTGTGATATACTCTGTAGCTATACTATATTCCAGTTTCTACCATTTAAGTCTTTTTATGACTTGCTGTTTATAAAAATAACCTAGTAAAGAAGTGGCAGAAGAAAGTGAAATTTTACACAGTGTATTACGTGAAACACAAACTTATGAAACCAGCCAAATTTTCTGAATTCTTAATTTACATAGAATTCTTTTTATTTTTGTCTTTTTATTCCTCCTGTGTTTTATAATGATAGCATTTTTAGGTTAGTGGTTCTCAGACTTAACTTTCTCAGGAGAGTAAAACAATTGAAAGCGATTGAGAGCTAACACAGAGTTGCCAAACTGTTCATTTTGCCAACAACAACAATCACAAAAAGCTACCTTTCCATCCTTTCAAAAAGGAAAGGAAATTTCAACACCAAAAACATAGGAAATTCATAATTTCAGAACAAAAGAGAGCTCTTCCCAAGAAACACTATTTGTTAGCCAGAGATTATTTTAAAAGGATATATTTCTAGTTATATGAAAATACAGAAAGATTTACAACATTAAAACTTATTTTATAATACAATGAATGTTATGTTTCCTTGGTATAAGTTTTCTTTTAATTTGGCAGCACTTATATGTATTTGATACATTTGTATTTGATTTCACCCATGAGGAAGGGCTATAACATGCAACTTATTTTGGTGTTTCATTTTTATTACTACCACTATCAAAAATTCCATTTCAGGGCTTCCCTGGTGGCACAGTGGTTAAGAATCCACCTGCCAATGCAAGGGATACGGGTTCGAGCCCCAGCCTGGGAAGATCCCACATGCTGCAGAGCAACTAAGCCCATGCGCCACAACTACTGAACCTGTGCTCTAGAGCCCGCGAGCCACAACTACTGAGCCCACGTGCCACAACTACTGAAGCCTGCGTGCCTAGAGCCCCTGCTCCGCAACAAGAGAAGCCATGACAATGAGAAGCCCGCGCACCACAATGAAGAGTAACCCACGCTCACCGCAACTAGAGAAAGCCCGTGCACAGCAACGAAGACCCAACACAGCCATAAATAAATAAATAAATAAATAAATAAATAAATAAATAAATAAATAAATTTATTTAAAAAATCCATTTCATACTGATATGAGCAAAAATGAAATCATGCAACCTATTATATACATAATGGATAAACAACAAGGTCCTACTCTATAGCACAGGGAACTATATTCAATATCCTATGATAAACCATAATGAAAAAATATGAAAAAGAATGTATATATATGTATAACTGAATCACTTTGCAGAAGTGAGACAACATTGTAAATCAACTGTATTTCAGTAAAATGAATTTTAAAAATGAAATCATCAGTCTTAAAAGTGTTTCAATTAATTTGAAGTAGTCCAGGTAAACCAAGATTCTAAGGAACAACAGCTCCCACATTGCTAAGCCCTTTCTTCCACCTTGCCCACAATGGGCAGGTAGGAAGACTAGGTGACTGTCTGGGGCCACAGGAAGTAAGCCAAGGGTGCTCCCCAGTCACTGCTCCTCACTCTTAGGACAGAACCATTATGGCCCTCCCTACCTTACAGAGGGAAGCTGGACATTTCTACAATAGGGGTTTTAAGGGCAAGTAAAAACTTTGTCCCTGATCAGTGTTGGGGACCACTGCTGTGGGGCACTTAGTCTTTGAATCTCTGAATGTCATGTGGTCCAAAGCAGCCTGAACGTAGGTATAGTTGTAGGTTGAGTTGACATCCACCATAAAGCACCTTTCCATTTGTAAATTAAGCAAAGTAGAAAAAGCTTTAGGGACAGAAACACTGGGTTCAAGTCTGTATTCAAATCATTTATTTGATTTCTTGATGCTTTCTGATGCTTAGTCTGGGGTTACGGTTTTGGCAAGAACAGGTAAATGGCTATTCTCATCACATCCTATCAAGGGTACATACTATCAACATAACTTTATTTCAGCTCATATTGACCTTGATCACCTGGCTGAGACTTGTCTGTTAATTCTCCATTGTAAAGTTATTCTCCACTCCCCGCTCCCCCACTTTCCGTACTGTGATCTCTGGAAGGAAGTCACTATGTGTAGCCCACACTTAAGTATACCATCTCCTGGAGGGTGGAGTACTTACATAAATTATTTGGATATTTGGATGGCAGACATATTTATTCTCTTCATTTATTTATTCAACCATTTATTTATATCAGTAAGTTGTCACTTTTTAATTTTAGCTGTTCTAATATGTGTAGAGCAATGGTCTTAATTTGCATTTCCCTTAATGGCCGATGATATCGAATATATTTTCAACTGCTTATTTGTCATCCATATATCCTGTCTAGTGAAAAGTCTCTGCATGTTTTTTGCCAATTTTCAAGTTGGAATTTTTTAAATGTTGAGTTTGAGAGCTCTTTATATATTCTAGATACTAGTCCATTGTTAGATATGTGTTTTACAAATATTTTTCCCAATCTTAGCTTGTCTTTCCATCCTCAATAGGGGATTTTGCAGAGCAAAAGTTTTAAATTCTGATGAAGTTTGATTTTTCTATATTTTGTTTTATGGATTGTGCTTTTGGTATCATATCAAAGAACTCTTTATCAAGTCCTATGTCCCAAGGACTCTCTTCTATGTCATCTTATAAAAATTTTATAGGTTTACATTTTACACTTAAATCTATGATCCATTTTGAGTTAATTTTTGTATAAGGTGTGAGGTTTAGGTGAGGGTTTATTTCTGACTATGAATGCCCAATGAGCCAAGAATATTTTCAAGGAAGTGATGTCAATGGATATGGACTCTAAGATGGATGAGGAAGAAAACGGAGATGAGAGGATGATTACAAATAATTCTTTCTAAGTGGTAGATTCAACTCATAAGGTAAAATAAGTAGCTACAAAGCAAGTCAGCTGATTACCAGGAAGGAGGCAGTAGCTGGAGATTTCAGAAAGGAAGCAGTTACTTGTGATGTGAATAAAGGTTCAGGGGCTGCCAAGAGGGTGTGTAGCTGGAGTGGAGGTGGGTAATGGGGTTAAGGAGCTGGGTGTAGAGAAGGTTACCTATGAGAGCTGAGTCGCAGGATGATGGCAGGCGTGGGTGGAGAGGAAGTGTGTAGGTCAGGGGCTCAAGTAAATTCCTTGAATGAGTCAAGGAAATGACAGGTCCAAGGCGGAAGAAAGGGGGAAGAGAGGGTATTTTCAGGAGAGGGGGAAGAGAAATGCTTTGCAGTCACCATGGGGAGCCAGGAGGATGCTTTTTCTATTTCTCAGTCTTAAGGTACAAGGGGGCATGAGAAAGATAAAAAGCAATAAGGGAAGCAAAAAACAACAAGTGAAATGAAAAGCTTGAAGAGGGGAAGAAACGTTCTCAGGAGACTTCTGGGTTTCTGTTAAGGCAAATGCAGGAAGGGAATATTTGGAGAAAATGTTGCATTAGCTGCTCACAGAGCAAGGGGCAGGAGGGCAGCTGCAGAGTCCCAGAAGTGCTGGGAGTGGGGAGAACTTGGAGTCCAAATGGAGAGCAGAGCCCAAGGGACAGACAGACTCAGACATCATGAAATTCTAAGGGATACACAGGTGTTGGACTGGGCCTGGAAGTCAAGAGAAGCAGTTCTGGGGCATCCTCAGAGAAGAAGAGGGTAAGCAAATGTCCGGGTCACTAAACGACATAACTGTGAAAACACTTTGTTTACAAAACTGCATTTTAAAGATCTGGGAATTATTAGATACATATAGTCAGGTGACAAAAGACATTGTACAAATCAAGTTAATATGTTTGATCCTCATTGTCTAGAAGTTACTCATTTATGATGACATCTACACACCCACAACAGTATGCTATGATATCCACTGGCTTAGAGACAACGATTCTATTGTTTGTCATAAAAGATAAATATATGAACACACATGCACATACACAAACACAATTTTGCTAAAAATGGTAAGATTAGCAGCTATAAAATGAAATTACAGATGGTGTTTTAAGGTCTTGGTTGGCTCAATCCATCTTCTCACTGGTTCCTGCTTTTTTCTCCTTTGCTCCAATTCCATTTTTCATCATGTTTTGACAGGTGAGGTTGTTCATGCAAAGAGATCCAACAAAAATATAGGAATGCCACCTTTGCCTCCTTATCTAGGATAGAGCAACCTTCCCTTTCCTCCTTGCAACAAAGCAGGCAAAACATACTCTCCCACTGCCCCTCGAGGGGGTAGATGGAGGAATGACGATGGCACCATTGTTTTGCTTGCAGGGAGGGAATTTGAAGGCAGTCAGGAGGTCACCTGCCCTCTCTGCTCAGGATCAGCCCTCCACCCAAACCCCCGTGCAGTTGAACCTTAAAATACTTCAGACTTAGCCAGCACAAACATGTCACAGCAAGAGGGATAGTGATTGTATTTGCACCTGCTATTGGTTTAAGCACAGGCTTTGTTTGATCCTTCAAAAAAAAAAAAGCTTTATTATTACATTATAGCCAAAAGAATTTAGCCTTTAACCTGCAATTTGCCTACTCTCAGTAATATAAACCTTTTTTCTGGACAGGAAGGGATGCCTGATGGAATTTTCTTCTTTCCCCTGGGGGTGAGGAAATTAACTCTCAACTCCTTTGGGCTGTTTTATGCCAACTAAAACAATAGAAAGGGGTCTTTGGTAACATGGGAGAAAGGAAGAGAATCTCCCGAGCATAATAATGCAGAAAAATGCATGGTTAGAAGTGATTAAAGATGTTCATCTTGGAGATGCTCCACCCTTAGGCCGAACCAGGTAAATCATTTTCTCTTATGACCCTTCAGTGGGCAAAATGGAAGAAACTTGAACCCTCCCTCCACTGCCCATCTCTACTGAGGGCTTGAGAGCTAGGTCTCCAGAGGGACCACAGAGAAGGACATGGCCAACTGAGAACAAAGGGAAGTAGAAAAGAGACAAAGGACCCTGTCGCCCACCAAAAAGGAGGGTTCTTATGGAATGATGGACTGATTTCCATCAATGGAAAAAAGACCAAGAATGGCTTTGCATCATCCTCTGAACCCTATGTACATGTGTGCCGGGTCATCAAATGGCAGGGATTTTTTTCCCTAAGCTATGATCTCTGTGTTAGCTTTCTATGCTGTGTATCAAATTAACACAAACTTAGTGACTTAAAACAACACACATTTATTATCTTATAGTTCTTGTGGGTCAGGAGTCTGGACACAGCTGAGCTGGGTCCTCTGCTCAGGGTCTCATGAGGCTACATCAAGTTATTGGTCAAGGCTGAGTTCTCATCAGAGGCTTGACTGGGGACAGATCTGCTTCCAAATTCCCTCAGACTGTTGAATTTATTTCCTTGCCACTGTAGGATGCATGGCAACTTGCTTCTTCAAAGTCAGCAACAGAGAGAGAAAGAGACTTCAGTGTGAGTCTACTGGGAAGATGAACTTACATAACCTAACACAATCATAGGAGTGACGCTCCATCCTCTTTTCCATAGTCCATTGGTTAGAAGCAAGTCACAGGTCTTACCTACACTCAAAGGGAAGGGATTACATGAGGGTGTGAACATCAGGAAGCAGAGATCATGGGGGCCACTATAAAGCTTCTCTGCTTCAGTCCATATCTCTGTAACCCTAGAAATTTAAGGGCATGGCTAAGAAGTTACAGAAGCAAACATTTGTAGGAGAACCATAAAATGAAGGAGGGTATTTTATATTTACGCACATACTCACACACCCTAACCTAAAAATAAAGTTAGGAATTTTTCTTAATGGTTGATGGCATGAAATTTTGCAGTTATATAGCCATGGATTTGAATCCCTGATCTATGGTGTAGTAGTTAACTTTAGTAACCCTCAGTTCTCATCTTTAAAATGAGAATAATGGGGTTATTATTACCCACCTTTGTGAGAATTAAATTCAGTAAAGAAAACACTTAGCATAATGGAAGTGCTCAAAAAGTGGTCTCTGTCATATCCAGGCAAGAGCCTTGGGTACCTCATCCAAGGATTTTTACAATGTGCTCTAAATACAGAGAACTTAATCCCCAAAGCGGGGGTGGGGGTGAGGGGGTGCCCTTCTGAGGTCTGAGAGGGTTTGGTACCGGTTTGCCTCCATGCTTCCCACAGAGCTGTGGGTGTCCTCTAACCTCCTGGTTGGCTTGGCCAGGGGTCTTTTGTCCACCTTCTCCTGCATCTTCATCAATGGAACCAGTAAGCCTTTGCAATGCTGGATTCAAGGTCCCTGCAGAACTCCAAACTTCTCACCTGGAATGCCTCAGGGAGGGCTCCCCTCACTCCAGGTACCTCCACTCACCCTGTTCATAATTGACCACAAACTTCCTATCTGTTTGTCCTGCTTAGCCCTTGGAACTTGGTTCCTGAGATGGATCCACTCAATTATTCACTCACTGAACACATTCAATACTCAACACCTACCATGCGCCAGGCACCGGGCTAGTTTTGGAGAGAGAACAGCGATGAATACAGAACCCTCCCCTCCAGCAGCCCATTGGCCAACGCGGAAGCAGACATAAGCCAACAAAGTAAAACTGACCCTTGACTTTGGACAGGAGCACACCTGACACCTGCACGAATCCCTCAGTCTGTGAACACAAATGTTAAGAAAGTGCTTTCTCCCACTTCTCGGTTCCATCAACACTCATAGTTACTGCACAGAGTTTCACACCACTTTCGAGTTTCCAGCTTTTGCTACAGTTTAGTGTGTCACATAATAAGCAATTTTTGTGCTAGCAGGAGTCCTTACTAAAAGTTCCACAAACCATGTTTTCCTTTTTTTTTTTTACAGAGTGTGTGTGGTAGACTAATCCCTTCATCAGTGTTGGGCACGGCCCAGCTGAATGTTCCACTTTACATTTATCCCAAACTTCTGACGATTTTCTGGCTAAGAACCATCACTTTCTCAGAGCTCATTACTTTTCCTTTATTCTTATCACTGGCACCAGCTGATATCCTTTTTAAAACTTTGTTTTCACAAAGGAATGACATGTTTACTATGTCAGATGAGGTGTCCATGCTCTGTTGTCACTGGTACTCTCCCTGGAGACACATGGCCTCCTGCACACCAGGCTCCTCACAGCCCAAGAGGTGCACATCTATGCCTTGTCAGTCATTTGAATCTTACTACTACTAATAATAAAAGGTAAAATATATTGAGAGATTACAGTGTGCTAAGAATTTATATGTATTACATTATTTAACCTTTACAACCACCTCTCGAGATTGGGACTAATACCAGCATTTAAGAGATCAGGGAACTGAGGTTTAGAGATTTTGTCTGTTCAAGATCATACTGCTGGTAAGCATAGTGCAAGATTCAATCCCCAGTAGCCTAATGCAATCTTGTCACCCAAGTTTGAACAGGGGTGTGTGAGCCTGAGAACAAAGTTAATCTACTTAATACTTTGTCCAAGCTTAGCCCTGGCTCCAAACCCAAGGGGAAAAGGCAAGATTAGCAGCCACAAAGTCCAATGGTTAGCCAGTCACCTGTACTTTAGGGGTATCTTTCCTTTCACAGCCCAGCTCTGGATACAGGCAAATAAAAGATAGCAGTGGGTCTCTGTGCAGGGAGCTAATGTGAAAAAATCAAGAACAAAAGAGAAACAAAAGATGACCTAGTACGTAGGACTAGGGAACAGAGATAACTCTCAGATAACTCTTTGGACTGAGGAATAAATGTCTTTCTTTTAACAGACTCACAGACATAGAGAGCAGACTTGTGGTTGCCAAGGAGGGGCCAGGGAGAGAAAGGGAAGGAATGGGAGTTTGGGGTTAGCAGATGTAAACTATTATATATAGAATGGATAAACAACAAGGTTCTACTGTATAGCATAGGGAACTATATTCAATACCCTGTGATAAACCATAATGGAAAAGAATATGAAAAAGAATGTACATATATGTATAACTGAATCACTTTGCTGTACAGCAGCAGTTGACACAATATTGTAAATCCACTATACTTCAATAAAATAAAATTTTATAAACGTCTTTCTTTTGAGCAAAGTTTGTAATTCTGACAGTGAGTCTGGGGTCCCTAACAGTGACAGGGGCTGATGGCTGTGAAGGGCACTAATCAAAGACACAGCAGACTTGTGTTTACTCTGGGAAGGACTGCTGACCCTGCATAGGCCTTTGAAGCCGCCCTTGCTCACGCAGATCATAATGCACTATGAAGTAACATCTTCAAAGCAAAAGGGGGAAATTGAAACATACACGTCTAAGCCAGTTATTTCACTAAGGCACTTCAGAGAAACACTTCCTTTGATCATTTTGACTTCTCATTAATAATAAATGTGAAGATATTACTCACAGAAATTACTCAGAAACCTCGGGCTGATGGAGGCTTTAATTTGACCCATCATCAGCACAGTGGGAAGGATAAAGTAGGGAATCGCACATGGCTCCTAAAGCTTCCACTTGGAAGTGACTTATATCCCCTCCCACTCACATTTCATTGGCCAGAGAAGGTCACATGGCCTACCTAACTTCCAGGGGGACAGGGAAGCACAATCTGGCCATATGGTGATAAGGGCAGATGGGGTATTGACAACACCTGGTGAACAGCACTGATGACTAACACAAAAGGTCAAGGGAAAAGTAGGAATTTTTAGGACATCAAGTGAAGGAGTATGTTCAAGAGAATAAAGCACTTAGGAGCTCTGCTGTATTTCCACAGTAATTTCTCAGATGGAGTAATCCCATAAAGACCTTCAGCATGAACATCACAATTGTTTGAAGAAACAGGTGTCCTGATCTGACAACATCATCAAGGAAAAATAATACCAAAAAATTGTGGAATTTATATAACTGAGACGAGCAATTTTCTCATGTGTAAGTGGAGGAAGAAACTATTCATCTGCCATCTAGATCATTGGTGAGAATGCTAAGAAAACTCATTGTAGGACTCAGCAAAGGTAAACTACCAAAACTCAGATGGCACCATTAATCATTTCTCCCTTGAACTTGCCTATCGTCTTGCTATTTCTCCAAGCAATTTCAAAGCATTTTACCATATAATCATATTTAGAGCTTCAAATAAACTGACAATGACAATTTATACTTATTCACTTTGTACTTCATTCAACAAACATTTATTATGAGGGTCTATGACATGCAGTATACTAGGGACACAAAGACACAGTCCTTACCCTTAGGACTCTCATTAATATAATGGAGAAAGACCAAGGATTAGAAAATTGTAGACTACCGTGAATCCAGTTAAGATATATGCACCGCATATGATGGGAAAGCTGTTGGGCTAATATTTATTAAGACCATCACCTGCTTTGGAATGGAGCGGTGAACCTGTATGATTCACCCAATACACAGGGCATGTCTTAGAGTTGTGCAAGGTATATATTGCACAACTCCAGGGTTCACCGTCCCCTTGCAGGCTTCTTAGATTTGTATGGATGCCACTTAAGTGTCTTGAACAGAGGTGCCTCTATCTATTTCCTCCAAAGTCATCATTGGGATTAACAGCAGGACTGCCAGCACCTAATCAGCATTTAGTACTCTGCAATATTTTCATTATATTCTAATATATTTCATTGTAATTTTTATTAATATTGACATAATGGTAATCTCTCACTAACTGAACCATTTTTTTCAATAATCATCAATTACATAGCTAGTCTAAGACTGTTCTAGCCATATTGGAAGTCCTAGATAAATATAAGCCACTATCCTTGACCTCAGAAAACTTTTAAACTAACTGGAGAAGACAAAAGCACATAAATCAATTAGAGATTAATCATCTCTAACCTGTGTGACACTGAATCTAAAAACAATCTGAGCTGTGAAAACCAAGAGATCAACCTTAGATCAGATTTCATCCTGAGCTTGAAGGATGTAGAATATTTAGATAGACTAGAGGAAGGAGACTCATGAGAATGTATGACTCTATCAGTCTTTGTCTATTCTTTCCAGGGAAAAACACCTTAAAACTCATACCTTGGTAATGGACATTAGCAGGTGCCCCTGTGTTATAGCAAAGAGGGAGGCACAGCTGAGAAAGTGTATTGAACTCTGCTCCTTATCCCCCCGACCTACTCCTTCCAACACATCAATTATCTTGTGCCATTCCCCAGGATTCCTCTTGGACAGAACAAGTCCTTCTACTAACACCTTGTAGTGATTAAGAAGATAAGCTACTACACTGATTTTCAAAGTGCAGCACCCAACCAGCAACATGAGTATTATCATCTGGGAACTTGTTAAAAATGCAAATCTTTGGGCCCCACCCCAGAACCAGTGAAACTGCAGGCAGAGCCCAGCAATCTATGGTTTAACAAGTCCTACAGGTGATTCTAAGGTACACTAATGTTTGAGAACCACTGGGCTCATCAGACATCCTGAGTTCAAATCCTAGCTCTTTTGGCCTCCATGGCTTAATCAGGTGGTTACTTTTGCTAAATCCCAAAAGAGTATAACAGTAGTTTCCAACCTCGTGGGGTCATTGTGAAGAATAAATGAGTTAATGCATGTAAAGCCCTTAGTGTAATCCTTGAGTGAGCACTCAATAAAGTATTACTATTAGCACCTAGTGAGACTTCCCTTTACTTTTAAATAATTTTCATGCCATAACGTAGTTGGAAAAATCTTAGAGCTGTGTTTCTTCGCTCCTTCTTATTACCTTCACTCCCATCACCTTTGATAGCACCACCTTCACCACTCTTTGTCCCACTAATATATATATGTATTAATTATATATTATATTTATACATTTTATATATATTAATAGCACAAAATGTTCTATTTTAACCATTTTAAGTGTACAGTTCAGTGACATTAAGTACAGTCACACTTTTGTGTCTCATCACCACCATTTATCTCCAGAATTTTTTTCAACCTCCCTAATTAAAACCCCAAACTTGTTAAACAACAACTCCCTTTCCCCCCCCCTCCCCCCAGACCCTGGCAACCACCATTCCACTTTCTGTCTCTATGCATTTCACTACTCTAAGTACTTCACATGAATGACATACAGTATTTGCCCTTTTGTGACTAGCTTATTTCACTTAACACAGTGTCCTCAAGATTCATCCATGTTATAGCATGGGTCAGAATTTCCTTCCTTTTTAAGGCTGAATAATATTCCATTGTATGTATGTACCGTATTTTGTTATCCATTCACCAGTAAATGGACATTTTAGGTTGTTTCCACATTTTGGCTATTGTGAATAGTGCTGCTGTGAACATGAGTGTTCAAATATCTCTTGAGTTCCTGTTTACAGTTCTTGTCAGTATATTCTCAGAAGTGGAATTGCTGGTGGTCTACTAGTCTTGACCGTTCCTCAGCTTTATGAGAGAAGCCTTCCTCTCCTGTCTCCTCTGTCAAGCTGCTGTGTCTGTGGCTACCAGAGAGCAGACACCATCCTCCTTGTCTGTATCTAGGACAATGCTGCAGGATTGCCTTGCAGTCTTTAGAAGTTTGAAACTGGGTAAGAGCAAGTCTTCCACTAAAACATATCTCCTCCTCTCCTAGACTCAATTTCATCACAGTGAAAGGCTTTTCTGCCCTATCTACAAAAACTTTACTTTCTTCCACCCCACTGGTGATACGGACCAGAGAGTAAAGAGGGATTATAGGGTGAATCATCTGCTATGACAACTTATTTTTCCTCTAGTTGTTTCCAACCAAACACAGAGTATCATTTACTTTGACTGTGGTCATCACTTTGGCTTCAGGCTTAATCTATTTTGACTAGGAATATTGTCCTTGGAAACACTACAGTTTCCTGAAGAGACTGCAAATCAGCAGTCTTGCCTAAAATCATACATGGCCATTATCTTTCCTCTGCTTAAAAGATGTACAAAGACAGTATGTCATTGTGAGACGGGTGATTTTCTTTATTTAGGGTCTGCCTTCTGGCTGAGCTATAACGTAAGGCAATTAGATACCCAACTTTTGTAACAGACATGTTGAACTTCCTTGATATGTCCTGCAGAGGTTAGGCAAACACAAAGATAATAGACTTTAACTAGCAGTTAGGAGGTTTAGACTTCAGACCTTTTAGACAGTATGAACTATGATCACGAGACAACAGACAATGTGCTCATTTACTGCTCAAAACCACCTCGAGATGAAATTTTAATGTAGAATCATTCCTACCTGTGAGGTCCACAAGAAATGGGTACTAAACGTCTTTTTATGCAAGGCTTTTAGTCTGAGTTTTGTCCAGAATAAGCTAAACCAAAGTGACCCCTCTAGGAGGCAGCACTGTGCAGTGGAGATGCAGTCTGGATTCAGCTCAGCTAGGTTTCCAGTAGACTCTACCTTTACTACCTATGTGACCTTGAGAAAATTACTAAAATTCTTCATATCTCGGTTTCTTCACCTGAAAAATAGACATACTAATAGCACCTGCAGAGTATTTCCTATCATTCAAGGGTAACTGGTACCTGGAAAATATCAGTGACAATAAATGGCCCAAAATGTCATTGAAAAAAATGGTGTTATTAGAGCATTTCCTTGAAAAATGAACTAAAAATTATACAAATTATAAAACTGTCTTACATTTAACCAAATTTAAAGTTTCAACTCTATACTTATTTTCGAAAAATGACAAATAAATTACTTAGGAGATTTTTGTTAAAATTTTCAAACAAAACTGCACAATAGCACTATACATCCTTCATTTCATATTTGACCTTCAAAGAAACAGGAACAGGATATACATTTTGCAAAACTATTCTGGGGCTTAATTGGCTTCCTACAACTTTTCCGGTTCCTCTGGTGTTGAATCCTCCCTTTTGAAGCACAAATCACGCCAAATCCACGTTTGCCAAAGGCTTTGCAGGGAATTCTAGTACTTCTCCTGTATCACTTTCATCAACTTCATGAAATTCTAAATGTTTGGCAAATTGTGATTTTTCCATTTTCAATTCATCTGCTTTGTAGTTTCATTGTACAGTCTCATGTTATAAATATCTGACAATGAAGCAACAAAGGTGACTGACCCACTGGTCAGGATAGATGCTAGTGTAAAACAGGAAGAGATATTTGAATGAAGACTGATTTTAATAAATGGCCAGCTCACTATGACAATTTTTGCTTTCCTGACACCTCTTAACTACAGAAATTTAGAGAATGAATACTAAGACAGCAAAGACCCTTGATTTCTCATTATACTGCTAAACCCATTCATGTACTCAGCACAGTGCCTAGTGAATAGCATGTGCTTTAGTTGTTAATAAATATTCTCATTATTTACTTAAGAGGACCTACATGTTCATAAAGGTTGAAGGCATTTAAACATACATTAATAATATAGGCTAAGAAGGATGTTTTCCTTAAATCAATTTCCCCTTTCCATCTATAAGCACAATGACTAGAGAATTAAAAAAAAAAATCTCCTGACTTCCCTGGTGGCGCAGTGGTTGAGAGTCCGCCTGCCGATGCAGGGGATGCGGGTTCGTGCCCCGGTCTGGGAAGATGCCACATGCCGTGGAGCGGCTGGGCCCGTGAGCCATGGCTGCTGAGCCTGTGCGTCCGGAGCCTGTGCTCCGCAACGGGAGAGGCCACAACAGTGAGAGGCCCGCATACCGCAAAAAAAAAAACAAAAAAAAAACAAAACTCCCATTCTTCAACCTACCTCTATTCTTTACTCTCTTTTCCCCTTATTTTGTTTTATCTTCTCTCAATAACACTAATTCCCATTTAAGGTGTCATATATTTACATATTTGTTTTGTCTGTCTCCCACCACTAGAATCTAAACTCCAGAGGCCAACAACTTGGTTTGTCCATTGATGTGTCACCAGCACCAAGAACAGGGCCTGGCACATGGTAGATGTTCAATAAGTATTTGTTGAATCAATGATGAATGAAAGACTCCTTCTACCTTCCTCAATCCAGGGCCCCAGTGCCCAAGGGCCATCACCATGATCCCAAGGTAAGGTATCCTAGTGCACTATGGCCTGAAAGAGCCCCTGATATGAATAAGAATGGATACTGAGCAAATCCTAAGAAGAGACAGTGCAGATTCCTAAAAGCATGCAGAAGAATGAAAGGCTGTGGATAGTCACTGCAAACTCAGGCCATCTCTGTTCCTAGACTAAGATCCATTCTAATTCACTCCAGAAGGAATAGAAGACAGTTCCGCAGAGCAAAGAAAGGAAGTTGAATTCTCCCTCCTACAAAGGAAAAGATTTGTGTTTGAGTCATGATGGAGTGGAAAGAACTATCCTGTGAAGGTCAGGAAACCTGTGTACTGATCTCACCTCTGATACTAACTGGGTCTGTAACTCAGGAAAGTCACATCAAACTTTCAGGGCTCTTCAACTTCATCTGTACAATGGGTGGGTGTGGCTAGATCAGCATTTCCTAAACTATGTGCCTTGGGACATTTGACCTCTTCTGCACTAATAGGATGGCCACTAGCCACATGTGGTTTCCGAGCACTTGAAAAGTAGCTGGGGCCACATTTTAAAGTGTAAAAACTACGTCAGTGTACAGAAAAAAAAAAAAGTAAGGTATCTCAATAATTTTTATATGATTAATGTTGAAATAATAGTCTTATATATTGGCTTAAATAAAATATGTTATTAAAATTAGGATAGAATGGGAGGCTGTGGTTGTTGTGGGGGCAGGGTGCACATGGGAACTCACAGTACTTTCTGCTCAATTCTGCTGTGAATCTAAAACAGCTCCAAACAATTATAGATAAATCAAAACTTTATATAAAAAAGTAGGCCAACCCATTTCTTTTTACTTTTAAAAATGTGGCTACCAGGACATTGAAAATTGTGTATGTAACTACAGATATGGTTTGCAGGGTATTTCTGTTTGACAGTGGAACTCTACAATCAGAGAGAAGAAAAAAATCTCTCTGATCACATCACTGTATATCACAACCCCACCTCCACCCTCCCCATGCTCATCCCATGACATGATGCTCATTATCAAAGTGAGCATATTGAAGTGGCCGTCTTCCCGTCTTCCCAGTGCTTCGGAAAGAACCACCTGACCCGCGCTAGGAGCTCTCTAATTTAGAAAAAGACATGCCAGCCCTTTGCAGTATAGCAGCTAAACAGAAGCTATGTGGCTGACAAGGTCTTGGTGCTCCAGCCTGGTGTCAGGCCTGAGCCTCAGAGGTGGGAGAGCCGAGTTCAGGACATTGGACCACCAGAGACTTCCTGGTCCCATGTAATATCAATTGGTGAGAGCTCTCCCAGAGATCTCCATCTCAACGCTAAGACCAAACTCCACCCAACAGCCAGCAAGCTCCAGTGCTGGACGTCCCATGCCAAACAACTAGCAAGACAGGAACACAACCCCACCCATTAGCAGAGAAGCTGCCTAAAATCATAGTGAGTTCACAGACACCCCAAAACACACTACCAGACACAGCCCTGCCCACTAGAAAGACAAGATCCAGCCCCACCCACCAGAACATAGGGAAGAGTCCCTTCCACCAGGAAGCCTACACAAGCCACTGAACCAACCTTACCCACTGGGGGCAGACACCAAAAGCATCGGGAACTACGAACCTGAAGCCTGTGAAAAGGAGATCCCAAACAGAGTAAATTAAGCAAACTGATAAGACAGAAACATGCAGCAGATGAAGGAGCAATGTAAAAAACCACCAGACCAAACAAATGAAGAGGAAATAGGCAGTCTACCTGAAAAAGAATTCAGAGTAATGATAGTAAAGATGATCCAAAGTCTCGGAAATAGAATGGAGAAAATACAAGAAACGTTTAACAAGGACCTAGAAGAACAATAGAGCAAACAAACAATGATGAACAACACAATAAATGAAATAAAAAATTCTCTAAAAGGAATCAATAGCAGAATAACTGAGGCAGAAGAATGGATAAGTGACCTGGAAGATAAAATAGTGGAAATAACTACCGCAGAGCAGAATAAATAAAAAAGAATGAAAAGAATTGAGGACAGTCGCAGAGACCTCTGGAACAACATTAAATGCACAAACATTCCAATTATAGGGGTCCCAGAATAAGAGAAAAAAAAAGGGTCGGAGAAAATATTTGAAGAGATTATAGTTGAACACTTTCCTAACATAGGAAAGGAAATAGTCAATCAAGTCCAGGAAGCTCAGAGAGTCCCATACAGGATAAATCCAAGGAGAAACATGCCAAGACACACATTAATCAAACTATGAAAAATTAAAAAGCAAAAAATAACATATGACGGAATCCACATAAAGTTAATAGCTGATCTTCCAGCAGAAATTCTGCAAGCCAGAAGGGAGTGGCAGGACATATTTAAAGTGATGAAAGGGAAAAACCTACAACCAAGATTATTCTACCCAGCAAGGAACTCATTCAGATTCGACAGAGAAATTAAAACCTTTATAGACAAGCAAAAGCTAAGAGAATTCAGCACCACCAAACCAGCTTTACTACAAATTCTAAAGGAACTTCTCTAGGCAGGAGACACAAGAGAAGGAAAAGATCTACAATAACAAACCCAAAACAATGAAGAAAATGGTAATAGGAACATATATCGATAATTACCTTAAATGTAAATGGATTTAAATGCTCCAACCAAAAGACATAGACTGGCTGAATGGGTACAAGACCAAGACCCGTACATATGCTGTCTACAAGACCCACTTCAGACCTAGGGACACATACAGACTGAAAGTGCAGGGATGGAAAAAGATATTCCATGCAAAGGGAAATAAAAGGAAGCTGGAGTAGCAATTCTCATATCAGACTAAATAGACTTTAAAATAAAGAGACAAAGAAGGATACTACATAATGATCAAGGGATCAAACCAAGAAGAAGATATAACAATTGTAAATATTTATGCACCCAACATAGAAGCACCTCAGTACATAAGGCAAATGCTAACAGCCATACAAGGGGAAATCGACAGTAAGACAATAATAGTAGGGGACTTTAACACCCCACTTTCACCAATGGACAGATCAACCAAAATGAAAATAAATAAGGAAACACAGCTTTAAATGACACATGAAACAAGATGGACTTAATTGATATTTATAGGACATTCCATCCAAAAACAACAGAATACACTTTCTTCTTAAGTGCTCATGGAACATTCTCCAGGATAGATCATATCTTGTGTCACAAATCAAGATTTGGTAAATTTAATAAAATTGAAATGGTATCAAGTATCTTTTCTGCCCACAATGCTATGAGACTAGATATCAATTACAGGAAAAAAACTGTAAAAAATACAAACACGTGGAGGCTAAACAATACACTACTAAGTAACCAAGAGATCACTGAAGAAATCAAAGAGGAAATCAAAAAATACCTAGAAACAAATGACAATGAAAACATGATGACCCAAAATTTATGGGGTGCAGCAAAAGCAGTTCTAAGAGGGAAGTTTATAGCAATACAATCCTACCTCAAGAAACAAGAAAAATCTCAAATAAACAACCTAACCTTACACCTAAAGCAATTAGATAAAGAAGAAAAAAGCAACCCAAAGTTAGCAGAAGGAAAGAAATCATAATGATAAGATCAGAAATAAATGAAAAAGAAATGAAGGAAACAGTAGCAAAGATAATAAAACTAAAAGCTGGTTCTTTGAGAAGATAAACCAAATTGACAAACCACTAGTCAGACTCATCTAGAAAAAAAGGGATGACTCAAATCAACAGAATTAGAAATGAAAAAGGATAAATAACAGCTGACACTGCAGAAATACAAAGAATCATGAGAGATTACTACAAGCAACTATATGCCAATAAAATGGACAACCTGGAAGAAATGGACAAATTCTTAGAAAAGCACAACCTTCTGAGACTGAACCAGGAAGAAATAGAAAATATAAACAGACCAGTCACAAGCACTGAAATTGAAACTGTGATTAAAAATCTTCCAGCAAACAAAAGCCAAGGACCAGATGGCTTCACAGGTGAATTCTATCAAATATTTAGAGAAGAGCTAACACCTATCTTTCTCAAACTCTTCCAAAATATAGCAGAGGGAGGAACACTCCCAAACAAGGCCACCATCACCCTGATACCAAAACCAGACAAAGATGTCACAAAAAATGAGAACTACAGACCAATATCATGGATGAACATAGATGCAAAAATCCTCAACAAAATACTAGCAAACAGAATCCAACAGTACATTAAAGGATCATACACCATGATCAAGTGGGGTTTATCCCAGGAATGCAAGGATTCTTCAATATACACAAATCATTCAATGTGATACACCATACTAACAAATTGAAGGATAAAAACCATATGATAATCTCAATAGATGCAGAAAAAGCTTTCGACAAAATTCAAAACCCATTTGTGATAAAAATTCTCCAGAAAGTAGCATAGAGGAAACCTACTTCAACATAAAGGCCGTATATGACAAACCCACAGCCAACATTGTTCTCAATGGTGAAAACCCAAAACCATTTCCTCTAAGATCAGGAACAAGACAAGGTTGCCCCTTTGTTCTCACTACTATTATTCAACATAGTTTTGGAGGTTTTAGCCACAGCAATCAGAGAAGAAAAAGAAATAAAAGGAATCCAAATTAGAAAAGAAGTAAAGCTGTCACTGTTTGCAGATGACATGATACTATACATAGAGAATCCTAAAGACCCTACCAGAAATCTACTAGAGCTAAGCAATGAATTTGGTAAAGTAGCAGGATACAAAATTAATGCACAGAAATCTCTTGCATTCCTATACACTAATGATGAGAAATCTGAAAGAGAAATTAAGGAAACACTCCCATTTACCACTGCAACAAAAAGAATAAAATACCTAGGAATAAACCTACCTAAGGAGACAAAAGATCTGTATGCAGAAAACTATAAGACACTGATGAAAGAAATTAAAGATGATACAAACAGATGGAGAGATATACCATGCTCTTGGATTGGAAGAATCAACATTGTGAAAATGATTCTACTACCCAAAGCAATCTACAGATTCAATGTCATCCCTATCAAACTACCAATGGCATTTTTCACAGAACTAGAACAAAAATTTTCACAATTTGTATGGAGACACGAAAGACCCCGAATAGCCAAAGCAATCTTGAGAAAGAAAAATGGAGCTGAAGGAATCAGGCTCCTGGACTTCAGACTATACTACAAAGCTACAATAATCAAGACAGTATGGTACTGGCACAAAAACAGAAATATAGATCAATGGAACAGGATAGAAAGCCCAGAGATAAACCCATGCACATATGGTCACCTTATCTTTGATGAAAGAGGCAAGAATATACAATGGAGAAAAGACAGTCTCTTCAGTAAGTGGCACTGGGAAAACTGGACAGCTACATGTAAAAGAATGAAATTAGAACACTTCCTAACACCATACACAAAAATAAACTCAAAATGGATTAAAGACCTAAATGTAAGACCGGACACTATAAAACTCTTAGAGAAAAACATAGGAAGAACACCCTTTGACATAAATCACAGCAAAATCCTTTTTGACCCACCTCCTAGAGAAATGGAAATAACAACAAAAATAAACAAATGGGACGTAATGAAACTTAAAAGGTTTTGCACAGCAAAGGAAACCATAAACAAGACAAAAAGACAACCCTCAGAATGGGAGAAAATATTTGCAAACAAAGCAACTAACAAAGGATTAATCTCCAAAATATACAAGCAGCTCATGCAGCTCAATATCAAAAAACAAACAGCCCAATCCACAAATGGGCAGAAGATATAAATAGACATTTCTCCAAAGAAGATATACAGATTGCCAACAAACACATGAAAGGATGCTCAACATCACCAATCATTAGAGAAATGCAAATCAAAACTACAATCAACTCACACTGGTCAGAATGGCCATCATCAAAAAATCTACAAACAGTAAATGCTGGAGATAGTGTGGAGAAAAGGGAACCCTCTTGCACTGTTGGTGGGAATGTAAATTGATACAGCCACTATGGAGAACAGTATGGAGGGTCTTTAAAAAACTAAAAATAGAACTACCATATGACGTAGCAATCCCACTACTGGGCATATACCCTGAGAAAACCATAATTCAAAAAGAGTCATGTACCAGAATGTTCACTGCAGCACTATTTACAATAGCTAGGACATGGAAGCAACCTAAGTATACATCATCAGATGAATGGATAAAGAAGATGTGGCACATATAAACAATGGAATATTACTCAGCCATAAGAAACAAAATTGAGTTATTTGTAATGAGTTAGATGGACCTAGAGTCTGTCATACAGAGTGAAGTAAGTCAGAAAGAGAAAAACAAATACCATATTCTAACACATATATATGGAATCTAAAACAAACAAACAAAAATGGTTCTGATGAACCTAGGTGCAGGACAGGAATAAATACGTAGACGTAGAGAATGGACTTGAGCACACGGGGAGGGGGAAAGGTAAGCTGGGACAAAGTAAGAGAGTAGCATCTACATATATACACTACCAAATGTAAAATAGATAGGTAGTGGGAAGCAGCTGTATCGTACAGGGAGACCAGCTCAGTGCTTTGTGACCACCTAGAGGGGTGGGATGGGGAGGGTGGGAGGGAGACGCAGGAGGGAGGGGATATGGGGATATATGTATACATATAGCTGATTCACTTTGTTATACAGCAGAAACTAACACAACATTGTAAAGCAATTATACTCCAATAAAGATGTTAAAAAAAAAAAGTGAGCATATTGAGACTTCTTGTGGTATTCGGTATATGTAAACCTGTTTTTCATTGGCATTGTCTAAATGTACTGATCATAAAATCTATTTTCCACTGAGCATCTCTATTAATACCTCTCACTTCTAAGGATGACATTTTGGAAAACAGTGGTCCAGATTTCCTGTAACGTCTTTTTAGATTGTAGTAATTTGTGATATGATGGATCTATGTATGTGGAAAGAAGAAATGAGTTTCTCAGGTGCTTGTTCAGGTAAGGAGAGTTTTAGGGAGAAATTATGTCCTTCACCAACACTTCCTGGGAGAGATGGCCACCAACTGAACAGCGGAAGAGAAGAAAGTTGGGAGAAGAGCAGAAAATTGAGTTGAGGAATGGAGGAGGGGGAAACGAGCTCAAATTTGGAGGGTGTCCTTAGAAAACCCTTGTGTTCCGGGGTGCCCTGGTGGCGCAGTGGTTGAGAGTCCGCCTGCCGATGCAGGGAACACGGGCTCGTGCCCCGGTCCGGGAGGATCCCACATGCCGCGGAGCGGCTGGGCCCGTGAGCCATGGCCGCTGAGCCTGCGTGTCCGGAGCCTGTGCTCCGCAGCGGGAGAGGCCACAGCACTGAGAGGCCCGCGAACCGCAAAAAAAAAAAAAGAAAAAAGAAAACCCTTGTGTTAATTATAGTCAGTGAAACCTTTGTTGTCTGCTTGGGATGTTGATGCCTTCAAGAAATCAGTACCACAGGATACATCTAACTCAGATAGAACATGCAGTGACAGAACCCTACAAAATGTGGCATTCCACAAAGAAACAGCATGAGTGGCTGGAGGCTGCAGAAAGTCCACAGTTAAGAGGACACATTACATGTCAGTGAGTCCAACCCAGACCAGGAAGACAGGGCAGTTCCACACTTTCTGCCCTCTCACCTTCAGGCCTCCAGGGAGCAGATGGGGAGAAACCCTTGAGGGTTTATCTAGCCAGATAAAGCAGTGAAGCCACAGCCTGTGGTCTCTGACAGAGATTTCTATGTGGGTGATAAGAAACCTATTTCTGGTGCCTGACATTTCTGCCTGTGCTTCCAGACAGTATCCCAAGCCCGGTGCTATATTGCCTAGGACTTCTGAGGTTCCATTACAAATGGAAATTTCTTCTGAACGAACCTCAAAAATTCTCCTGTTGTGTACTAACTTCTCCCTTGTCCTCTGTAACTGCCAAAATATTACCGTGTAGAATGTGCTGCTTTCTATAACTTCCAAGAATTTATTCTGAATTAACAGTTTCTAAAGTTTTATTGAGATATAATTTATATGCAACAAAATTCACCAATTTTAACTGTGAATGAATTTTAGTAAATGTATAGTCATGTAACTACCACCACAATCACATTTTAGAACACTTCCGTCACCACCAAATTTTCATCAAGCCCCTTTGTAATTAATCCTCATCCCTACCCCATGCCCCAGGAAACCACTGATGTGCTTGTTGTTGCTATGGTTTTGCCTTTTCTAGAATTTCATGTAAGTGGAATCATACAGAACACTATATATAAAATTTTTTTCTGGATTTTCTTACTTAGTGTGATACTTTCGAGATTCATCCCTGTTGCTGTATCAGCACTCCGTTCTTTTTAGTTTTTACTAATCCATTGTATATCATCATTTTCTTTTTATCGGTACATCAGTTGATGGGCATTCGGATTGTTTCCAGTTTGGGACTATCATGAAACAATGATACTATGAATATTCATGTGTAAATCTTTCCGTATACATATATTTTCATTTCTCTCAGGTAGATACCTAACGGTGGAATTGTTGGGTCATGGTAAGTGTATTTTAACACTTTAAGAAACTTCATTTTTTGAAATAGCTGTATAGTTTTGCATTCCCACCAGCAGTGTATGAGATTTCTAGTTGTTCCACATTGTCACCAATTCTTGTTATTTTCAGTCTTTTAAATCTTAGCTATTCTGGTGAGGTGTAGTGGCATCTCATTGTGGTTTTAAGCTGCATTTCTCTGATCACCAAGGATGCTGAGAATCTTTTCATGTGCTTTTTGACCATCCATGTATTTTTCTTTGTGTGGTATCTATTCAAGTGTTTTTCTCATTTTATTATTGGATTGTTTTCTTATTATTGAGTTGTAAGAGAACTGTATGTTGTCTGCATACAAGTCCTTTTTCAAATATATGCCTTACAGGTATTTTCTCTTTATCAGTGGCTTACCTTTTCATTTCTTGTGTTTTTGATAAGCTAATGTTTTAGTCTTTATGAAAGTCCAACTTACTAATTTTTCTTTTGTGACTCATGCTTTTTGTATTCTATGTTAGAAATTTTACTTGATTTAAGGTCACAAAGATTTTCTCCTAAATTCTTCTAGAAGGTTTATGGTGTTAGCTCTTAGATTTAGGCCCATGATATGTTTTGACTTAAAGTTTGTGTATATTGTGAGGAAAAGGTTTAGGTACCTTTCTTAATATTGATATCCAGTTATTCCAGCATGATTTATTGAAGACTATTTCTTACCTTGGTAACTTCATGAAAACTCAGTTGACCATGTCAGTGTGGGTATATTTCTGGACTCTCAACTCTGTTGCATTAATCCATGTCTATCCTTATGCCACTACCACACTGTCTTGATTATTGTACCTTTTATGGTAAGTCCTAAAATCAGGTAGAATAAGTCCTCCAGCTTCATTCTTCTTAAATATTGTCTTGGCCATTCTAGATCCTTTGAAGTGCAGCATTTTCAATAATGCTTTAATGTTATATAATGCTACACAGTTTTATAGACAAAAAAGCCACAGACACATAGAAGTTTGGACAATTTATCTGACTTTACATTACAAGGTTGGGTTTCCTGTCTTTTCGTGGCCACGTCTCACTTTCCTACTGGAATGTCAGCTTCACAAGAGCAGGGACTGTGTATATTTTATTCACCACTGAAAACCCAGTAAAACAGCGCTTGTGGTAGGTTTTCAACAAATATTTGTTGAACAGAAGAAGGAAGCGGGCCCAAAAGAAGTTCAGTGACTTGTCTCTGATACCAAAGTCAATAGCAGAACTGCATCCCAGAACTTCTGTTTCCAAACTCTTCATTTAATATTTTTCCATCACACAATATGAGTGGAGGAGACAGAGAAGAAAGGTAAAGGGGGAAAAAAAGGTAAATGGAATAGGAGGTATATAAGAATATTATTAGAGGATTTTTTTTTAAAGTTTTTTGTTTTGATACATTGCAGCCATAGCCTGTAGCTTCCTGTCACTAAACATTTACAAGTTCATTCTTTGAAATACTTTTTAACACACAGAGAGATACCCAGATGATTCAGAGATCCCAAACCACAGCCTAAGCAGGCAACAACAACATTTCCTTCCTGAGCATGGTGCTAAGAAAATACAGAACGGATTCACAATGCCAGAATGGATCCCTGGGGTCCACGGCTGACAGACCCCAGCTGGGCCATTCTGGATGGACCATCCTTCCGATCTGGAAAGATCTTCAGGGAGCAATATTTGGCAGGGTATTTCTTCCCCTACAATTTAATTCAGAAAGCAGTTCCATCTTTGAAAAATCCCGTAAGCTTTAGTTCTTGTTTTTAAACCTGGAAAATAAGGTGTCAGAAAAAATAACAACAGTATGGAGTTAATCTGAGAAAGAAAGTAACTGGGGAACAGGATAAGGAATGTACAACCACCAAAACGTGAAGGTGGCTCAGACTCCACAACCTCTAAACCATGTGGCATGTAATCTTCTTAAACAATGATTATAGATATGAGATGTGCATTTGAAGGGCTCAGAATTGTCATGAATTACTCTGCAATATCCCATCGACCAAATTCTCCCTTCAAGTAAATACACGTGGCTTCCACTGAAATTAGTTTAGGCTGTCAGTTTCAGGTAACTGAGAGGAGAATTTTGTTCTGTGACCTCACAGGCACTGTGAAGACTTTGATTTACAAACAATTACTAAGGAAGATTTCTACCAGAAGCAGTCAGCAATAGGGAGGAAATTAAGTACCTTTACTTAAGGTACTTAATGAAGAAATACTTGTTACTTGAGTGAAGAAATACTTGTTAATGCAGACTTTGTTCGGGGCAAGATGCTAAGTACTGCTGGAGGAATCCAAGAAGGCATACACGGCCTTGCCTCAGCTTGCTCCCAAATCTGCAGGTGAGAGGCCTGACCAACATCTCTTGTATCTGATTCATTTTCTCAGTTCTCAGCTTAAATGTCACTTTCTCCAAATGAGATTGTCTTCTTGGTAATATGCATCATATTTGTAATTACTTGCTTAAGGCAAGTATTTGTATACAAATGCATATAAATTTCTCCATGTCCTCACCAACACATTTTCTGGTTTTTTTTCTTTCTTTTTTTGAATAGTCATCCTAATAGGTGTGAAGTGGCATCTCATTGTGGGTTTTTTGTTTTTTTTTTTTGCGGTGCGCGGGCCTCTCACTGTCGTGGCCTCTCCCGTTGCGGAGCACAGGCTCCGGACGCACAGGCTCAGCGGCCATGGCTCACGGGCCCAGCCACTCCGCGGCATGTGGGATGTTCCTGGACCGGGGCACGAACCTGTGTCCCCTGCATCAGCAGGCAGACTCTCAACCACTGCGCCACCAGGGAAGCCCTCATTGTGGTTTTGATTTGCATTCCTCTAATGATTACTGATGTTGAGCACCTTTTTATGTGTTTATTGGCCATTTGTATATCTTCTTTGGAGAAATGTCTATTTAAGTCCTTTGCCCATTTTTCTGGTTGGGTTGACTTTTTATGTTGTTGAGTTGTAGGAGTTCTTTACATATTCTTTTTTAAAAGTTAATTAACTAATTAATTAATTTTTTGGCTGCGTTGGGTCTTCATTGCTGTGTGCTGGCTTTCTCTAGTTGCAGCGAGCAGGGGCTGCTCTTTGTTGTGGTGCACGGGCTTCTTATTGCACTGGCTTCTCTTGTTGCAGAGCATGGGCTCCAGGCGTGCGGGCTTCAGTAGTTGTGGCGCGCGGCCTCAGTAGTTGTGGTACATGGGCTTTGTTGCTCTGCGGCATGTGGGACCTTCCCAGACCAGGTATTGAACCCATGTCTCCTGCACTGGTAGGTGGATTCTTTTTTTTTTTTTTTTTTCAGTTGTTGAAAAGCCTTTACTATTAAATTTGCATTTCACAGACAGTCTTGTATAGAGGAAAGGAATGGGCTTTGGCCCAAGTTCAAATACTCGCTTCTTCATTAGTAGTTGGGTAACTAAACTTGCACTAATACTGAACTTAAACCTTTTTGAGCCTCAGTTTTGCCATGTATCTACTGGGAATAAGAATTCCTCTGTCACTGTGCACAGTGCCTCAAGCAGAGCTTAACATATAACAGGTGCTGGGTAAATGTTACTTCCAAACCCATCATACTCCCTTCTGCTTCTGTCTCCTCATTTCTCTAAAGATAAGACTTTTCTCACTATAAAACTAGTAAGACATTTTGGTTTAAAGAGAAAACTGTAGTCTTAATTATTCATGCCAGTGATAGAAAGATATATGACAGATAGACGAAACATTATAGGTAGGCGGATTCTTAACCACTGTACCGCCAGGGAAGTCCCTACATATTCTTGATATTAATCCCTTATCATATATATGATTTGCAAATATTTTCTTCCATTCCATATGTTGTCTTTCCACTCTGTTGATAGTGTCCTTTGATACACAAAAGTTTTAATTTTAATAAAGTCCAATGTATGTATTTTCTCTGAAGGATATATTTTTAACACTGGCTTTGCAAGAGTAAAAAGTTTTGGAGATCAGGGCTCAGATTAGACATGATTGTGGAGGAATTTTGTTCTATTCCAGTAGTAGTAGTAGAGCAAAAAGAACAACGTGATAACTCACAAAACTGACCTAACTGATTCATGTGCTTTGGATGATCCTATTATATCTCCACCATTTACATTTTTCATCTTTGCAATTGAGGGGTACGGGTCTCCCCTCATTCTCTCTCATTCTTTGGATGGTATAATATCCTGTTGGGACATGCCAGTAGGGAGTCAAATGAATGATACTCTTTCACTTGCAAGTGACAGTAACCCAACCTAATTGTCCCAAGCAAAGAAAAAATTTTAAACACAGAAAAATGTAAATTTTGATCAAAATTTACATTAGGCTCATTTATATGAGCCAAAATTCTTTGGCTTATATAAATGAAAAGACCAAGGAGAGGCACATATGGCCAGATCCAAGTTCTCAACCAATGTCACAGCTCCGCTGTCCTCTGGCTTGACTCCATTCTCAGGTAGTACTTCTCTTATGATGACAAAACAGTGTCTATTGGCTCTTGAGTTACATTTTACCCTCTCAACAGCTCTAGGTAAAAGACATATTCTCTTTTCCTATAGTTCCAAAAAAGTTTCTGTATGATCTTTTATATTAAAATTGACTACATTGTTTTTCACAGAATTAGAACAAAGAATTCTGAAATTTGCATGGAAACACAAATGACTCCAAATAGCCAAAGTAATTTTGAGAAAGAACAAAGCTGGAGGTATCATGTTGCTTGATTTCAAACTATACTACAAAGTTACAGTTATCAAAACAGTATGGTACTGGAACAAAAGCAGGCACATATCAATGGAACGGAGTAGACAGCCCAGAAATAAGCTCACACTTATGTGATCAATTAATCTATAACAAAGGAGGCAAGAATGTACAATGGGGAAAAGACAGCCTCTTCAATAAATGGAGTTGGGAAAACTTGACAGCTACATGCAAAGGAATCAAACTGGACTACTTTCTCATACAATATACAAAAATAAACTCAAAATGGATTAAAGACTTAAATGTAAGACCTGAAACCACAAGACTCCTAGAAGAAGATACAGGTAGTATGCTCTTTGACATTAGTCTTAGCAATATATATATATATTTTTTTGATTTGTCTCCTCAGGCAAGGGAAACAAAAGAAAAACAAATGGGACTATGTCAAACTAAAAGGCTTTTGCACAGTGAAGGAACTATCAACAAAATAAAAAGATAGCCTACTAGATGGGAGAAGATATTTGCAAAATGATATATCTGATAAGGGGTTAATATCAAAAAATATACAAAGAACTCATATAAATTAACATCAAAAAAATAAAACTCGATTCAAAAATGTCTGTTCAGGCAGAGGACCTGAATAAACATTTTTCCAAAGAAGACATGTAGATGGCCATCAGACATATGAAAAGATGCTCAACATCACTAATCATCAGGGAAATGCAAATCAAAACCACAATGAGATACCATCTCACACCTGTCAGAATGACTATCATCAAAAAGGCAACATATGGGCTTCCCTGGTGGTGCAGTGGTTGAGAGTCTGTCTGCCAATGCAGGGGACACGGGTTCATGCCCCAGTCCGGGAAGATCCCACATGCCGCGGAGCGGCTAGGCCCGTGAGCCATAGGCGCTGAGCCTGTGCGTCTGGAGCCTGTGCTCCACAACGGGAGAGGCCACAACTGTGAGAGGCCTGTGTACCGCAAAAAAAAAAAAAAAAAAAAAAAGCAACATGTAACAAGTGTTGGTGAGGATGTAGAGAAAAGGGAACCCTTCTGCACTGTTGGTGAGATTGTAAATTAGTGCAGCCACCACGAAAAATGGTATGGAGGTTCCTCAAAAAATTAAAAATTAAACTACCATATGATCCAGAAATTCCACTCCTGAGTATTTATCCAAAGAAAACAAAAACACTAACTGAAAAAGATATATGCACCCCTGTGTTCACTGCAGCATTATTTGCAAAAGCCGAGATATAGAAGCAACCTAAGTGTCCATTGATAGATTAATGGATAAAGAAGATGTGGTATATGCCTACACACACACACATACACACACACACACACACACACACACACACACACACAGGAATATTACTCAACCATAAAAAATGAATCTTGCAATTTACAACAGCAAGGATAGATCTAGAAGGTATGCTAAGTGAAGTAAGTTTTACAGAGAAGGACAAACACTTATATGTGGAATCTAAAAAACAAAACAAACAAAACAAAGTAAAAATAGACTCATAGATACAAAGAACAAATCGGTGGTTGCCAGAGGGAAGGGGGCTCAGGGTGGGGGTCGAAATAGGTGAAGGGGACTAAGAGGTACAAACCTCCAGTTATAAATTAAATAAGCCACAGGGATGTAATATACAGCATAAGGAATATGGTCAATAGCATTGTAATACTTTGTGTGAGGACAGATGGTTACTAGAATTATCGTGGTGATCATTTCATAATGCATGCAAATGCCAAATCACTATGTAACATACCTGAAACTAACAATATTGTATATCAACTATATTTCAATAAAAATTAGTTAATTTAAAAAAGCTGACTACATTGTTGGTCCAGTTGCTGAGAAAACATCAACAGGTGACCTAAGCATTTTTCTTACTGAACAAGTATTCTCTGTTGAGTAACTATGGTCAGTATTACCACTTGTTACTACTGTGAATTTATTTCTTCCATAATTACTTGCTGCAATTCACAGACAGAGGAACTACTCAAGTTGATGGTACATTATCCAGGGGCTGCATAATGAGTCCCCCTGACCGCAAGATGCAAGGGACAGTGGGATGAGAGCAGGGAAAGAAAAAGCCACAGAAATATTTTGATTAGGAACTAACAATTAGGCATAAGATAATGCTTCATCTAGTATTTCATAGTAAACTGAATCAGCTCCACTAATCATCAAACTGCCTGTTTTGTAAAAACATGCAATATGATAGAGCACTGAGCATGAGGACTAAAGACCCAAGTTTGAGTCTTGGGCTCACTACTTATTCACCATATGCTTTGGTCAATGCCATGGACTGAATTGTGTTCCCCCACCCCCAAATTCATATGTTGAAGCCCTAATCCCCATTATAAAGAAATTTGAAGATGGGACCTCTGGGAGGTAATAGAGTTTAGAGAAGGTCATGAGGGTGGGGCCCTCATGATGGGATAAGTGTCCTTATAAGAAGAGACACTGGAGAGCTTTCTCTGTCTCTACCATGTGAGGACATGAGGCAGCATGAAGGCAGCTGTCTGCAAGCCATGAAGGATTCTCACCAGAAACCCACCATGCAGGCACCCTGAACTGTGAAAAAATAAATTTCTGTTGTTTAAGCCACCTAGTCTATGGTACTTTAATATTGCAGCCCCTGAGCTGATTAAGACAGGTTGCCTAACAACTCTGAGCCTTGGGCTCCTGACTTATGAAAAGTGTGGAAAGTGGGTGGTAAAGTCCAGCTAGGATGAAGAGTTAGGTACGATTAGTATATGTGTAGATAATGTGAGAAGGAGACCAGTGACTATAAGAAAAATGCCTATCCTCCTGTTTTCGGACACACATCCAAACAAACAGAAGAAGGTAAAGGCAGAAGAGGACTATTTTAGGTATATAAAACATCAGAAATAGAAATAAAAATACTCTGCGGTATAGGAACCAACGATCTAGACTCTGGACAGAACTGTTACTTTCTTTAAAGCATAATTTTGAAGCTTCTTTACAGAACTTTGAAAGATAAGACTACTCAAATCTTTCTCTCTTCTCCTAAAAATGCCAGGTTAGAATGTTATTCCTCGATCCACCACATCACTTTCCAACTATCCTCTGGTCAGTCAGTTTTAAATACAGAATATTCCTACCTCAGGGCCTTTGCACTTGCTGTTCCTTCTACTTGGAATACTCTCCAGAGAACTGGGTGGCTCACCCCTCCACTTCATTCAGGTCTCTGCTAAGTTGTCACCTCATTATAGGAGATTCTCCAATTACTCTATCAAAAATGGCCTCTTCTCACCCCATCACTCCCTATCTACCTTTTTTTAGAATGATACTCATCCCTACCTGACATTTTATACATTAAATTATTTTTCTCTATCTTCCGCACTAGATGTGAGTACTATGAGGGCTTAGACATTGCATTGGTCTCCAGCCCATAGAACGCTGCCTGGTACATAGTAAGTGCTCAATAAACAGTCAGTATAGAGTGAACAAATCTCAATCTTCTTTTCTCACTGTGATACACATAATAGTATTGTTCTCAAGCAGGGCACACTCCCATGGGGGATATACAGATCAGGCAAATCCTAAAACTAATTTTCTGGCAAATAAAACAAATGGTGCCGTTTTGATATGGATGGCAATGGAGCATGGGATTCAGAAGCATTTTACAAACATGTGAATGATGAAATCAGCCATTTAAAGATCCCTTATAAAGCTCTTATAAGGGAAAATATATCTTACAAGAAAATAGCAAATCAAATTTCAAATTTTTAAACTATATTTTGGAAAAAGAACCTTGATTTTTTTTCTAGACTTCTACTCTGATAGGTAATATCAGAAGTCAATTTGCTTCCATTTTTTGCATCTCAATTTAGGTATAACTTCCCTCTTAAAAGCTTCCCTGTGACTCCCTCACTTGGGGTTATATGTCCCTCCCCATATGCCCCCATGGGATACCAAATGTACCCTACCAAGGCTCTTATATTGCAGTTGCCTGTTTCCTTATCTATATCCCTGGCCCCATCCCTCACTCCCACCTCACTTTGTTGTCCCCATGCCACCCTAACCTTCCAGCATATACAGGCTTCAGGAGAGACAAGCCCATGTCTGCCTTGTTGGCCATTTTACATCTAGCACATAATATGTGAATCAAAATTTGTCAAATCAGTTAATGATGTAAGTTATATTTTAAAATAAGCATATAAAAATCACTGTTTAAAGCTGAACATTTACAATGTACAGATTTTTGAGAAATAATAAAATGGTGGTGTGAATTTTCAGGAACAAGCTCATTCTGGATGCCTGTAGTTTGGTGCTCATGACTGTTCGGTTCTAGGAAATCATCATAGTTCCCTTGCCTTTTTCTTTATTACATATTTGTCCATGGATAGAATTAAAAAGAAAATAGAGCACTGTGTCAGTGAGCACACAAGCCAAAATGAAATTTACAATGCAGCTAAGGAGATGGGAACATTCCTGAAGCCCTCAATAACTCACATCTCATACTCAGGGAGAAAGACTTTTTTAAAAAACCTGAAAAAGGTATAAGGCTCATAAGCACTTCAATAATTGGTAACTGCCACTACTATGAATATCAGCAAGTCACTCACTGCAGGATGTGGCTTTGAGAAGGTAGTTTCAAGTTATAATAGATACTATTTCCAGTTTTATAATTCTGTCCCCTTTCTTTCCCATTCAAGAAAGCATACTGAAGGCAGTAGGCAAGAATAGGATTATTCCATGATTAACCCTGAGTCCTCATTAACTTATACAGAAATATAAATCATTCATAAACTTGGTATTTCAATTATTAGCAGTAATGAATTTTTTGCACTGTACCTCACAGTTAATCACATCAATTATGACATGAGAAACTCAGGTCTAGAGCAGTAGCTCTGCACATTTTTTGACTGGGGACAGCTTAGACTGGGCCAAAGTTTCTACAGTCTGCGTATTCTACTCAGTTCCCCTTTCCAGTGGAAGAAAGTCAATAATACAAAGACTACAAAAGCAAAAATTCAAAAAGATTAGTTAAATCAAGGATAATAGCAATTGAAAAGCATGATCAACTCAAGGCAGAATCTGTGAGGCACTGATAACAAAAACCCTTCCCAAATAAAATGGGGAGTCCAACCACCTGCCTGCATCTGTGTGCACACAATGGGAGTTTGCAATGTTGAGAAGTATTCCACATGAGCAAGCTGTGTTAGCAGAATATGCAATCGACTCTAGAATTCTCTAGTGGGATACCCAACAAACTCAATAAAAATATGAATACCTAATTTTAGAAACCTTTAATAAACTCACTTATTTACTAATAAATAGGCCATAGTATGTAATAGTGAAAATCCAGGAACTCTAGAATAGAAAGGGTTTGTATCATCTGATTAATTCATTCAATGTCCATTGGATGAATCCCTTCAGACCTTAGGTGGACCATGAAGAACACCTTGAGAAACACTGTAGTAAGACAATTACCTAATCAAGTACTCATTTTAGCTTCCAGTATGTGCCTACTACAACTAACTGCTTGTGAGAGGTATATAAAAAATATGAACTGCCCTAACAATCTATTAAGTGCTCAATAAATAAGAAAGATCATGTTATATATTAAAGAGCAAAGCAACATATATGAGTAGTATTGTTAGAAAAAATGAAACTGCTCTTGTGCAGGGTTGAGAATAAATGTAATCCTGTCAACACGCTGGACTCAAGATTTGTTTTACTGCATCAAAAACCTGATGACCTATATCAGCAAGTCACCCATGAACACATGCAAGATGAACTACAGTGGAAATAGCATCTTGGAGACCAAGTATGAGTCTGTGATAATAAAACAGGCCCAAAGCCTGGGTTTCTGGTTTATTTGGCAATAAGTGTGGATATGCAACATAATTCTATAATATGTTCAAGGCTTGGGAATATGTGCATCAGTTAATGAGTCGCTGTAAAAGCCTGCATTATGAGATTTGATTCAGTCTTTTAAATCTACACCTGCTACAAAAATCACTGCCATAATCAGACCCAGTGAATAATTCACGTGAATGCTGTTGTGCAGGTGGGAGTTAAGTGGTGTTTGCATTTGTCTCATTTTATATGGTGAAATCTGCAGTTATAACAGAGACTCCTTTCCAAAATGCAAACTGGAGATTCTAAACGATTAACAGGCAGCTGCAGGGCTGATACGAACTTGCTGGTTGCCCAGTAGCACAACCAAAAGATATGGTGGGCTGCAGTAGGTTTTCTTTGAACTCTGTCTTTGTCTTTGCCTTTCTTTTTCTTTTCTCCGTGCAGGCTATAAACAGATTGTGAATTTTGTGGCACCACAGAACCTGAGAGACAATGCAAGGCTACTTTTAGCATCACCTACCAGAGCGTACAAGATTTGCTTTTTTACCAAAAACTGCTTGACCTGTGCACTTGACCTTGATGCCTATGACTTCATCTATTTTTCAGAGGACGCTGAAGTTTGAAGGACCAGGGAATGAGAGTAGGGACCAGATGAATGGTTGTATTAATTATGTTTTTGTGTGTGTGTATCTAAGTATGTTTTGAGATTTGGGGGACCTTACAGACCTAGAGAGAAAGTGTGCCCCTTTCAGGACTAGCTAATTCCTAAAGATAACACCTTACCCATGAACACAACTTTCATATGCAAACTAACCAATCCTGAGCCCCCATCCCCCCACCCAGCTCCTTTATCTAACTCTCACACACCAAGCCAATATTTCCTCTGCCCTAAATCATCCTAGGGCTAGGTACCAGGCAACTGGAGATCACCCCTATAACCCAAAGCCCGTCAGAATTAGTCAAACTAGCCCATTTTAGCTGTTTACTCTGCCTTCCTGTGTCTTTTCTGCAGAAACCCCAATAAAGGCTCTGGCCTAGGCTTTCCTCTGTCTCCTTTCTGCCTCCTGACCAAACCTGGTGCTCTCTATGTGGACCTGTGTGACATGGCATGGCCACTCCTTTCAGGAAATGTAAGTAATAAATTCATTTTTCAATGGTGTCAGCATCTCCGTGTCATCGTTCAGTCACTTTCATGAATTAGAATAAGCACAAACAAGATAATGAACTTTTGTTATCAGTTTTAGAAACGTGAGAGCTTGGCTTCAAGTCTGGCTCAGAGACAATCTACTTTTATGAAAGCATCATGAGTGACTATAACACACAGCCCAGGATGGCAACCAGGCATTCTCTCTTCCTCTCTGCCTTATTTCTATTTATTTATTTATTTAGGCTGCACTGGGTCTTAGTTGCGGCACATAGGATCTTTGTTGCAGCACATGGGCTTCTTAGTTGCAGCATTCAGACTCTTAGTTGCGGCATGCGGACTCCTAGTTGTGGCATGTAGACTTCTTAGTTGCGGCATACAGGAATCTCTTACTTGAGGTGTGCGGGGTCTAGTTCCCTGACCAGGGTTTGAACCCGGGCCCCCTGCATTGGGAGCATGGAGTCTTACCCACTGGCCCACCAGGGAAGTCCCTCTCTGCCTTATTTCTGATGTGGCACAGTGATGCATCAGGAAGCACACACACTCGTTGACTTTCTATCATGACATTAAAGTCCAGAAAACCTTTGTGACCTCCTGAAGAAAGCAGGAATGTAGATCTGTACAAGAAGTGGAAAAGTAGAGCCCCACTCTCCTGATTCCCCAGGTGGAGCCACCAGAATAACAACTCAGATGACGATGGTAACTGTGAACATTTATTTACTGAATGCCTGGCTCTGTGCCCAGTGTTTTACACGCATCATCTCACTAAAATTGCACAAGACTATGAGGTAAGTGCTATTATTATCCCATTTTAGAGGTGAGAATTCAGAGATGAAGGTCACTGGTCCAAGGTTACACACCTGGTAACTGGTGACCTGGCACTAGATAGGCCAAGGCTAAATCCATAGCCCATGCTCTAAACCCCCACCCTCTGCTGCATCTGCCAAAGCCAAATGAGGCTCCTTCTCCCTCAGGATGCAGAATCAAGAGCACAATTCCTTTGCTAATGAAATGTCAGTCTGAAAAACCTCAACCCCTAGTTGGCATCTCCAACTGGCTGGGGGATGGTGCCAGGTTGCCTTCCAAACCAAACATATTTTTGGTAGATATTCAGAAGCAGGGCCGATATTGTGAAACAGGCAAACCTCTTGATTTCTGGTGATTGCTTTTCCTGGAATTCAGTGCTCTCGTTGCCTCTGCAGTTGACCCAGATGACTCTACTCCAGAGGTTGTTTTCTTTTTTTTTTTCTCCCCTGCACTGTCGACTTGTGAGAACTTAGTTCCCTGATCAGGGATCAAACCCTGGCCCCCGGCAGTGGAAGTGTGAAGTCCTAACCACTGGACTGCCAGGGAAATCCCCAGATGACTCTACTCCAGATACTGTCCCTTGTGGTCTGTGCCTTAGACCCCAAATTACTTCTCTGACAGAATGACCATTCCCTCTGTTTTCCAAATCCATCAAGGGTTCTGGATTCAAATGGATCATGCTTCCAATTCCACCTGTACTGTTTTTAGCTGTGTGATCTTGATCCCCACTTCTCTCATCTGTAAAACTGCCATGGTAGCACAAACTTCCTCCACTATTTTTATAGGGATAAAAATGACATATCATCATGTGTGCTGTATCAAGATCAATTCTCTTTTTTTATGAATTTTTATTGGAGTATATTTGCTTTACAATGTTGTGTTAGTTTCTGCTCTACAGCAAAGTCAATCAGCTGTACATATACATATATCCCTTCTTTTTTGGATTTCCTTCCCATTTAGGTCACCACAGAGCATTGAGTAGAATTCCCTGTTCTATAAGTAGGTTCTTGTTGGTTTCAAGATCAATTCTTGGACTTCCCTGGTGGTGCAGTGGTTAAGAATCCACCTGCCAATGCAGGGGACAAGGTTCAATCCCTGGTCCAGGAAGATCCCACATGCCGTGGAGCAACTAAACCCATGCGCCACAACTACTGAGCCTGCACTCTAGAGCCTACGAGCCACAACTACTGAGTCCACATGCCACAACTACTGAAGCCCGTGTGCCTAGAGCCCGTGCTCCTCAACAAGAGAAACCACAATAATGAAAAGCCCGGGCACAGCAACAAAGAGTAGCTAGCCCCTGCTCACCGCAACTAGAGAAAGCCCACACTCATCAATGAAGACCCAACGCAGCCAAAAATAAATAAGTTAATTAATAAATCAAAGGCCATTTCTTAAAAAAAATCAATTCTTAACACATAATTGGTGCTCCATAATGATAGTTCAGTCATAAGGAATAGTTCCCCAATTTTCATACCTGTTATTTGAATATAAAGTAACAACACTAGATTCTAGAGCCACAAAAGAGTCACCTCTACATTATGGACATACTTCACAAATATGGCTTGATAAACCAGTCATGAAAGTAAGTACTTGCCTAGCACATCTGCTAGGAATTCAAAAGAAATACAGGAAGTTCTGATAAAACTAGACAGTAAAATAAATTAAAATTAAGCAATGGCTCTAATAAGAGAATGCAGTCTGTTTACAATGTTGCCACGTGCTTGTAGTCCTCATGTCATGAAACTCTAGAGTGTTTTTAAATAAGTTCAGCAGAAATCATACAGGGAAAAAGCAGGAAGCCAAGCATCATAAGACCAAAGTCCTCATCTCTGCTCTGCCACTTGTTGGCCATGTAACCTTGGAAACATCACTCGACCTCTAAGGATGTCAACTTCCTCCTCTATAAAATGAGAGTGTTGGACCAGACAGTTCCTGAGATTTCTTCCAGTGGTACCATTCTATGAGTCAATGAGTCTGATTCCACCATTGTCCCTCCCCTTGTTCTCCAGAGATACTGTTGCCACAGTAATTGCTGTTGACCCCAAGTAACATCATGTAGCAGAGTCCAGTCACGCACAGGAATTCCAGGCACTGTGACTGTGAATTCTAATCCCTCTTTGTTCACACCACCGTTGAATGACCTTGAAAGGGCACCTAACTTCAGCTAACTGTCCCAGATGCCTCACCAGACAAAAACCTGTAGGGATTTATGGGACAAATTCCCAAATCCTTACACTCCACAAGCTGCCCTCCAAATGCCTTTACAGTGCTTAACTTGGGACCACCCATGACAAATCATGAAACTAGGCTTGTTCCCTGAATAATTCTCAGTCATAGTGTACTCCTACCACCAACATGGAAGCCTGTCTCTCCTATTCAAATCATAACCATCTTTCAAGGGAGGCCAAATTTAAGTGAAAATTTTAAAGGCTGAAAAATTTGTCAAATTTGTGACAAACTCAAGGCTAGGAAGGAGAGCTGATATACATCATATAATAGAACCACCATTATTTCAATAGCTGAAACAAAGAATGGAAACCAAGGAGAATTAATGCAAACTTTCAGTAAATATTTTTGAGTATATATGTCTTGTAATAGGATTGGCACTATAATCCCTGCTCTACATTTAATAGATAAGAAATCCAGCATTTCTGTTAATAATAATGATGATGATGATGATAATGATAGATGCCTTTTAGTGTGTAAATATTATGCGTTAGGCACTATGCTAACGGCATTACTTGCCATGTCCATCAGAATGCTTGCGGCTGTAAGAGTACCTAACTAAAACGGGCTTAAGCAGTAGGGGTTTCCTATCTCATAACCATTGGTGAGGAATGACTGATTCCAGGGTTGGCTGACTGAGCAGCAAAATGACATCCTGGAGGTTCCATCCTCCTACACTGCCATTCTTGGCACGTGGGCAACATGTCCTCTTGTGGTTGCACAATGGCTGAAATGATTCCAGGTGCCACACACAAATCTCAACATCTAGAAAACTACACCTCCACATGTCTCTTCCTATTGGTTGGGAGAATATAAATAGACCTACCCCAGAAGGTCTCTACAGATTTCCCTCACATCTCATTGTCTGGGATCAAATCAGTTACAGAAAACTAAACCAGTCAATGACAAGGGGAATGAAACTGCCAATATCATCTTAGACCAATCACAATCACCTCTGGCTCACCTTCCTTGAACACATGGAGCACACCCTACTCAAACACAACTGGGCTCCATGGCCAAAGAAGAGGAGGATGGGCTGGAAAATGGCAATCAGGTAGAAAAGCAGCAGTGTCTGCAACACATACATTATTATTTTAATAAATCAGCCTCTAAGGAGTTATTATCCTCATTTTATAGATGAGGAAACTGAAGTTCAAAGAAGTCAAGTAAATTGCCCAAAGTCACACAGCTAGACGTTGGAAAATCCTGTATTCCTAACCACCATATTGATGGTTCTGAAATTCTGTGTATGTAAGAAATATCAGGAGAGATTAGTAAAAATGTAGATTCCCAGATTCCACATCCAGAAATTCCGATTTCATAGTCTAGGGTAGGAGCCCTCATTCTTCGTTTTAAACACATAATCTCAATTAATTTGAATGCAGGTTGTCTATGAACATTTCATGAGCGAGCATAGGATTAGCTATCATTTGGGCAGAAGTCTGATTTTCTTAAAAAAAACCTTATTTTCTGGAAGCCTCAGATCCTCCATCTCCAAAAGCCATCCTACTTTCTTATGCACCACCATGGGAATATCTCATTGGATTTACCCTATAGTCTGCCTAGGTTAAACTCTATATAGTATAGAGGTCTAGCTCCCTAATTTAAGAAGGATATAGATAAAATATTCAGATGAGGGGAATGAGGTTCAGGAAGAATCAAAATAGGTCTTATAAATAGCCATTGAAGAACTTGGGAAGATTTGGGGTGGAATATAGTCAACTCTTTGGGGTAGGAGAGTTGGGGAAGCCCTCATAAACCTTCAAATATTGACTAAGCTGGTACGTGTAAAGTTTGTGCAGAGGTAGAATCAATGATGAGAAATTATAAGGAGGCTTATTTTGTTTTATTATAAGGAAGAACAATCTAATAATTAACATTGTGCAACAATGCAAAGGGCTCTCTGCCTCACAAAGCATTCTGAATGCATTAGAGCAGAGGCTGGCAGACCCAGTGTCTGCCACCAGTATTGCAGAAGAGATTCTGCAGTTGAAAGGAAAATTATGCAGATGACTTCTAAGATATGCTGTGATCCTCTGATTACAGCCTCTGCAAACTGACCTGTGTTAGTTTTATACTGTGGTCACTTCTGATGAATGTCTTGGAATGCAGTCACACACCTGGGATTTTTTTAAATTTTACTAATTAATTAATTAATTTACTGATTTTACTAATATAATTAATATATTATTTCACTAATATAATTTTACTAATATAATTTAGTAAAATTAATTTTACTAGTATAATTAATATATTTTATTAATTTTACTAATATAATTTTACTAATTTTACTAATTAACTTTACTAATATAATTAATTTTACTAATATAATTTTACTAATTTTACTAATTAACTTTACTAATATAATTAATTTTACTAATATAATTAATATATTATTTCATTAACTCTATAGATCAATAGTAATACAATATATTATATAAATATATTAATACAATTTTTATTATTTCTAATTTAATTTCTATATGTATATCTTATTTAATATTGTTAACTTATTAGTTTTTTAAAGTTCTAGTTTAATTTCTAAGTGTCCTGTTTTCCTAAGTTGATGGGACATGTCTGACTCTTCTTTGTGTTTCTGTGGCAACTAACTCATTACCATGTCCATCATAGGTACTTAATACATAGCTGGCAAATGAAAAAGGATGGCCTAGAATGGTGGGTAAGCACATCCAGATTATAACAGTGCACAAGATGAGTAGATAACTTTTTAGTACTTCTGCCCTGGTTACTACCATTCTTTCCTTTCTGGGCACTGGGCATGGTGGCCATATTTGCAATATGTACCCTCTTTTCTGGCCATCAATGATTGGGCCAGAAGTTAACGTGTGATTCAAGCTGACTTCGTAAGATTGGCCAGAAGTTAACAGATGATTAAAGCTGAGTCCGTAAGACTGGGTGGCTGTACTTGTAACATGGGAACTCAGAAGAATGGTCTACTGAAAAACAATGAAGTAGATGAGAGGAAACGATTGAGTTCCCTGGCTTTCAAATTCCTGGATCCCAATTTCTTCCTGATGCTCAGGTGTAAATATGCCCTTGATCTCTGTGAGAAATCCCTGTGTCTTTATAACATGGCTCCCTACTTCCCTCCCTCCCTTCCTTGCTCCTTCCGTTCTTCTTTTAAATTTGACTCTTAAATATATCTGTCTGAATATCTAAAATATAAGGATTTAAAAAATTAACATTACCCTCATATCATTCTTTCACCTATCCAAGTTAGCAGTAATTTGTTAATATCATCTGATGCCCATTCACATATAATTTCAAAATATCTTTAACAGTTTGTTCAAATCTGCATCAAACAAGTTCTATATAGTGGATTTAGTTGTTATTTCTATTCTCTATAATCTATAACAATTTCTTCACTTTGTATTATTCCTTTATTTGTTGAAAAAATCAGGTTATTTTGTCCTGTAGAATTTCTTATATTCTGGACTTGGCTGATTGTATCATTTATTATGCTCCTCTATCTCCTCAAAACTGTAAGTCAGAGCTAGAGTCTTGGTTGAATTCGGATCCTTTCTTTTTCTTTTTTGGCAAGAATGTTTTATAGGTGGCTCTGTACACTTCATATTGTATCACAGCAAATGCACATAAAGCCTGTTTACCCCACTTTTAGTGATATTTACATTGCTTAGTGGATTCAAATTCTCTCAGCCTCATCTTCCAAATTTATATTTTCTCATCGACTTTTCACCTAATAGTTTTAGTAGTGATTGGTGATCACTGCCTAGATCCATTATTTCATTAGAGATTTTAAAATGGTGATGTTGTAATTGTATAATAACATTGTTTTATTAGATCTGTTTCTTCTATAATAAAGCAATTTTCGCCTACCACCTTGCTTCTTATTTTGAAAAATGTCAAAGTTACAATGTAATGAACACCCATATATGGTCACTTAGATTCACCAGTTGCTAACATTTCGCCACATTTGCTTTATCACTTTCATTCTACATACTTATTTTTTGCTGTTCCATTCCAATTAGATTACAGACATTATGATACTTCACTGTTAAACACTTGAGCCTGTGTCTCCTAATAACAAGGACATCCTCCTCATAGCCACAATTACTGCATTCAATACATTTAACATTGTTGCAATATCATTTAATACAGAATTCAAGAAAAATTTTCCCAGTTTTCCCCAGAATGATCTTTATAATATATATATATATATATATATATATATATATATATATATTTTTTTTTTTTTTTTTTTTTTTTTTTTTTTTTTTTTT
>NW_006796149.1:827066-845303 GCF_000442215.2 Lipotes vexillifer
CTCACTGTTGTGGCCTCTCCCGCTGCGGAGCACAGGCTCCGGACGCGCAGTCTCAGCGGCCATGGCTCACGGGCCTAGTCGCTCCGCAGCATGTGGGATCCTCCCAGACCAGGGCACGAACCCGTGTCTCCTGCATCGGCAGGCAGACTCTCAACCACTGCGCCACCAGGGAAGCCCTATAATATATATTTTTAAATCCAGAATTCTATTAAGGTATATGCATTGCAATGTTATCATGTCTGATAATTTTCTATTTCTCTCCTTCTTTCTACATTTATTAGCTGGCATTCTTTTGTATTCTTTCCCCCCATCACCACCATTATTCTTTTAGATGCTGAAATTGTCCCAGATTTGTCCAATGGGAGCCCCTATAGTCTGGTTTCTGCATAATTTTGACATTGTCCCATTGATCTTTGAGTACTTCCTTACTTTGTGGCACAAGTGGTTCTAGGCTCACCTTGTACTTTTTCTGTTTCGGACCTAGAATCAGCTATTTCTCCAAGGAACCCTGGTTCTTCTAAAGGAAAAAAATGATATTTAGAAACCAGTATCTGGTTTCTAGTTGTGCTCATTGCTAATGGGATGTCACTATTTCTAGACACTTTCAGTGCAAAGAGCCAAGAAGTGTAATTTTTCAAGAAATCATGAGTTCATACTAATACCTCCAATTCAAATCCAATATCATAGAAATCTTCCTCTCTTTCTCCATTTCATATTTTTATCTTCTCCCAGAGTGAGAACTCTAGTTTCCAAAAAGGTTAAGATATTTTCTCATTTGCTATATGCTTCAACACATACAAAATAATCTCAGTATTACTTACTACATAAATAAAAACTAAGTAAAATAAAATATTTATTTAAAGTTCTTTCTGTTCATAGAATATACTCTATGAAGGTATATTAAAAATGTACTTGAATTAATTCCATTTTCTATGTAGTTATATTTGATGTACAATATTTTTATTATTATTATTACTTTTTTGGCTGTGCTGCACAGATTGTGGGATCTCAGTTCCCCAACCAGGGATTGAACCCGGGACAAGGCAGTGAAAGCACCAAATCCTAACCACTAGACCATCAGGGAACTCCCCTGATGTACAATTTGATATACAATTAGGTTCATTTGTTTCTGTTTACACTCAATATTAATGTTTGCCTTTTTTTTATTCTTTGCACTTAAAGGATTTAATTTTATTTTTAAAATATGCATAATTTTTACATGGTTCAAAAGTCAAAACTGTATAAAAAGGTAAACTCAGAGAAATCTCACTTCCATTCCTATCCTTTCTACCCTTATCATCTGTAACCCTCCTAGGTGGCTATTTTTATGAGCTTGTAGATTATCCTTAACATATTTATTTTTGCAAATATAAGAAACTATTTTCCCTTTTTTATCATTGTTATATATTTTGAAATTTAAGAAAGTTTATATTTTTACTGTGGTGGTTACTTTCATATTAATATTTTGTTTTTTTTTAATGGTCATAATCCCCTTTTTCCTTACATGGACTTCTACAATTGCTTTAGACTTTTATCTGGTATCTTTTGACTCCCACTTATATTATGCATTACCTATGTGCCAATCAATGGTCTTATCTTCCCTTTCTCTTCTCCATTGCTTTTAGTTGTGTTATTTCTAATTTATCAGAATGTTTAATATTTACATGCTATTCTTCCACTTTTTCCCCATCTGTATTTAAGTCTTAGACCTACATTTAAGTGTAATCAGTGCTCATTATCAGTGTTTTTGCTGCTGTTTCCCCAGTCATCTCTTGATAGGATACAGGTCATCACCCAGGAGATTTCTTATGATGGGATCATGATTATATACATTCTGATTTCTCGAATCTTTAAAGCTATCTGCCTGTAGTCTTGATATTTAAAGAACTGCTGGGCTAGATAACACAGCCTGTTGTTTTTTGGGGTTTTTTGGTCACAGTGTCTGGCATGCAGGATCTTTCCCAACCAGGGATCGAACCCGTGCCCCCTGCAGTGGAAGCGTGGAGTGTTAACTACTGGACCGCCAGGGAAGTCCAACACAGCCTTGTTTTTACAAGTGGAAATGGAAACAACTTGAGTAAGCAACAATCAGGGGTTGGATAAATAGATAAATTATGCTCAGTTAAATAATGGAATCCTGGTTTATACAGCCATTGTACATGCTACAATCACTGTGGAAAAGTATAAAATTATACATAAAACCTAGCATGATCAAATTTGTATTTTTAAAGTATAAGGATGCTATAAATGTGTGTGCACATGTATTTAGCAAAACGCAGGTCGTGATACACAAAAAAGTTAACAGTAATTTCCTCTGATTAATAGAATTATTGGTGACCTTTAGATTTTCCTTTGTGTGTGTATGTTTCTTTTTAATTTTTCAAATTGTAGCATTTGTGGAATTGAAGGGAATATGATATTAATAATGATTTTTAAAAGCTAAGCAAAGAGTTAAAATTTCAAGTTTATTTTTTAACATCTTTACTGGAGTTTAATTGCTATACAATGGTGTGTTAGTTTCTGCTGTATAACAAAGTGAATCAGCTCTACATATACATATATCCCCATATCTCCTCCCTATTGCATCTCTCTCCCACCCTCCCTATCCCACCCCTCTAGGGGGTCACAAAGCACCAAGCTGATCTCCCTATGCTATGCGGCTGCTCACCACTAGCTATCTATTTTACATTTGTTAGTGTATATATGACCATGCCACTCTCTCACTTCGTCCCAGCTTACCCTTCCCCCTCCACGTGTCCTCAAGTCCATTCTCTATGTCAAGTTTTATTTTTAATGTGTTGGTTTTAATCAATACCACAAGACACAGTGTACCAAGGAGGGAGCAGCATGATCTAATTAGCAAGCTCAGAACAGCCTAGGCTGGTCTCCTCTGCTAGGACCCCCTCCTGTGCTAGGTGCACAATTATTGTTTGCTGGTGATGAAGAAACTAAAATTAGTCATTCCTGGGCAGAGTCATTTTGGGCAATAGAGTTAACTTTTTTGAATATAACTCCTGTCTTCCAGGGTTGTGCTGAGGATGAAATGAAGTGGTATATATGTAAAACTGCCAGTCTTGGGTCTGGTGTATACTAAGTAGTCCTATCATCACTTCATCTCAGAGGGGAAGATAAGATTATTAGCCCCTTTTTCTGGATAAATAATAGGGACATATTCAGCTTTATTTATTTTGAAGAATAGAAAAACAATATGAGCAGAGAGCCAGTAAAAAGAGCCTCAGGCAGCCTATAAGTATGTTATAGAAAAACACAAGGGGGAAAAGAGAAAGATCAGAGAAACAGACATAAAGAGAGAGAAAAGGCAAGACAGAAACAGCTTAGAGATCATCAGAATCTATAATAGTTAGGGCTTCTGCTTGCTTATGAGTAAGAGTGGAGGAAATCTGTGCCCCCAAATTGTAACTGTGCTGTTATAACACTATCTACAATAGCCAGGACACGGAAGCTACCTGAGTGTCCGTCGACAGATGAATGGATAAAGAAGCTGTGGCACATATATACAATGGAATATTACTCAGCCATAAAAAGAAATGAAATTGAGTTATTTGTAGTGAGGTGGATGGACCTAGAGTCTGTCATACAGGGTGAAGTAAGTCAGAAAGAGAAAAACAAATACCGTATGCTAACACATATATATGGAATCTGAAAAAAAAAAAAAAAGGTTCTGAAGAACCTAGGGACAGGACAGGAATAAAGATGCAGACGTAGAGAACACGGGGAGGGGGAAGGGTAAGCTGGGACGAAATGAGAGAGTGGCATGGACGTATATACACTACCAAATGTAAAACAGATAGCTAGTGGGAAGCAGCCGCACAGCACAGGTAGATCAACTTGGTGCTTTGTGACCACCTAGAGGGGTGGGATAGGGAGGGTGGGAGGAAGATGCAAGAGGGAGGGGATATGGGGATATATGTATACATAATAGCTGATTCACTTTGTTGTACATCAGAAGCTAACACAACATTGTAAAGCAATTATACTCCAATAAAGATTAAAAAAAAAAAAGAAAGCAATGGAGTATACACCCACTTCTTTAAGTAACTGTTATAGGATAGTAAACTCATCACCGGTTTTATAATAGCTGTCCCTCCGCAGGGCTGACCACAAATGCACCCCAGAGTAACTGAATAAGAATCTGAATGAAGAATGCCAAGCCTAGAATGTTTTAAAAACATCTCTTCAAGGAATTATGATGGCTAGCCAGGTTTAGGAACTACTGGCCTGTACATAGGACCACCATCTCTCCCATCTACCAGGACAGTCCCAGAATAATTATTACAAGATCCCCCCGCTTCTATTACAAAAATCTCTCTGCAGAGATGAACATTATGTGCTCTCCCACATGTACCTCACCCTCCCTTAAGGTGCTCTCAGTGAAGGTGGTGGTCACTTAATTCACCCAACAGTGATGACCTTGTTGTAGCGTTTCTTTCATTCTATGACTAAAGACAAGACTTAGAGAAAAATTACCTCTTGATCTTAAATTCACATTAAAATATCAACCAATAGGCCAATTCTCCCTGAGAATGGAATCTGATGAGTGGAGAAGACAAAAGCATAACTTTACGTGGGGAAAGAGAATGGGAAACCTGGAGCATCTCAAGGACAATTGCTTCTGCTCCCTCACCATTTGGTCCAAGTCAGTTGGGAGAGCCAGAAATGAGTACGAATTCTACTTTATCGGCTGGTTACTTAAAAACTTTTGCTCATTTCTTCTTTACCTCTTTTTGGAGCCCAATTTCTAGAAGAGTCAAAATAAGAAAATCATTTAATAGTGAGGTAATATTGTATGTGAACTACTGAGAAACCAATCAATACTCCCCATGGAGTTAATGCGTCATCCAATTTTGAGTGTTACCTTCTTCTGATTTAATCTTAATCTGTTAAGATTAAGATCATGTCAAATATCATGTCAAAAAAGGGCATACAAAGATAAAAATTAGAACTGGAGCATTCTTAAAAGTATTCATATTATTGGGACTTCCCTGGCGGTCCAGTGGTTAAGACTCTGTGCTTCCAATGCAGGGGGTGTGGATTGGATGCCTGGTCAGGGAGTTAAGATCCCACATGCCATGTGGCATGGCTAAAAAAAATAAAATAAAATAAATTTTTAAAAAGTATTCACATTAAGAGAAAATATTTCAGGCCACAAGCCTTAGTACACTCCAGTGTTCCCCATTATACCTGCCATTACATCCCTGGGGTACCCATTTTCTTGCAGGCCCAAACAGCTCTCCTTGCCCATATACTCCAGACCTTTCCATCCTTCCTGTCTTGGCTTATCCTATTCCTAATGGGGACCTTTTCCACAGAAAGCGTTTTCAGTTACTTTACTCTAAATTAATACTCAAGTTCCCAAATTACAAATGTAAAAACCTGGTTTTCATTACTTTCAGTCCAAACTACGACTCTATAAAACTAGTAAAATAAGAAAATCACTTTCAAATTTTCTCTGACAAGTTTCCAGAAACTCTTGTTGACAGACTAAACTGCTTAGATAATCAGTTCTATCTATAAACTTCATCAATTAAATAGTCTTAATTTTAAACTGCATTTATAAGTGTAATATACTCAAACTAATTTTTACGTGTCTCCAATGTCTTACAGGACAAATTTATGACCGTAACAAAAAAAAGCTTCCCTAGCATTTAAAGCTCTCTTGTTGTAACTCTAATCAAATAAACTTAAAAATATAATAAATTGAGGTCTTCCCTGGTGGTGCAGTGGTTAAGAATCCGCCTGTCAAGGCAGGGGACACGGGTTCGAGCCCTGTTCTGGGAAGGTCCCCCATGCCACGGAGCAACTAAGCCTGTGCGCCACAACTACTGAGCCTGCGCTCTAGAGCCTGCGAGCCACAGCTACTGAAGCCCGCACACCTAGAACCCGTGCTCCATAACAAGAGAAGCCTCTGCAATGAGAAGCCCGCACACCGCATCAAAGAGTAATCCCTGCTCGCCGCAACTAGAGAAAGCCAGCGCACAGCAACAAAAACCCAGCGCGACCAAAAATAAAGAAATAAATAATAAATTTATTTTTTAAAAATCTATATATAATAAATTGAGTTCTCAAATATTCCAGTTCTGTTTACAAACTCAATCAACATCTCATATACCTTTCAACTCAGAATCTCAAGATTAAAATGTTACCCATTTTATATTGAGATTACAGTGACAGGCTTTGAGGATATGAGTATGCTACATTCTCTTGAAACAGCAAACATACTGGCCCTTTTTAGAGAAGCTTAATTTGGGTAGATGGAATTCAGCAACCCCTAGTCTAGGATGGATTCAACCAATCTCTTTACTGCCTGATTGAATTCTGCATTCTTTTCATATTCTTTTTGTCCAGCTCTGTCCACAAAAGCCCCCATCTGTCTAAAAACCATCAGCCTTTCTTTATTTAGTCCAAAATTTAACTGAATCATAGTTTCTCCCTAAGGTTTATGTGCTAGACCCTAAAAATCCCTTTGAAATGCATATATACTAACTTGGATGGAATCACATCACAGCTTTAATCCTCATAACTCCCCTGTCACCACACACACATTGGTTTAGATTACTCAAGAAGAAGCATGATGAGGTAATAGGTGATTAGGCAATGAGTTTCAATGTCTCTTAAAAACACTTTTTATTGATATTTGTTTAGAATGTTCTGTGGAAAGAACAGAGATCTTTTCGTAAGCCATTTTTGAAAGGCTTGTCTCCAAGGCAGTTACAAACTCAAGACATTGCTAGGAGAAATTCTGTTGTATGAAGACAGAGCTGGAAGGTGTTTGATGATCATCTGGTCCAACCCCATGCTGTATAAAGATAACTGAGTTCCAAAGAAAGGGGACAAGAGGGGGGAGCTCCTTTACTGAATATCCTCTATGTTCCAAGCACTGTGCAAGTGAACCTTCAATTAAGATGCACAGAGTGGCACGTCATAGCCCTTTTCTACTCTCTTGCCCCCTCCGACAGGCACACAGTAGATGCTCCCATGCTCCTCAGGTTTGCCTGTCACCTTGTCTTGCATCAGTGTGGCCTTGCCCTCCATCAAGTCAATGGAAGTAATCAGCCATTCACTACTTCAGATTTCTAACCCAGCCTCACATGTACCCAAATACCCTGTGAACAGAAGTCAAATTTTGATGGACAGAGAGTTGAAAGGGAGATGAGTAAGTAGGGACTCTCTTTCCAGAAATTTAGAGAAGGGGAAGGAGTGAGATTGAACAGAAGCTGGGGTAGGGATGCAGGGTCAGGGGAAGGATGGGGAATGGAGAGAGTCGAGCATGTTCACAGGGAAAAGGAAGAGGGTGAAGATGCATGGCAGAGAGGGAATGATTGACAGAGCAGGACCCCAGAGAAGCGGCAGGGGACACAGGTTGAAGTATAAAATTTGAAGGAATGAGAGATGCTTCATTCTCCAAAACAGGAGAAAAGAAGGAAGAGATGGGGACTAATGCTGCTGAAGCTGTTAATAAGAAAACGGTTCAGATGATCACCCTAGGGTCAGGGTTAAGTGAGGAAGGGGATATAGACTGGGTGGACATGATGGTCCAGGGTCTAAACACCTTCATGAACTAACTAATACGGGTGAGGGAATGATGAGCTAGAAGGACATTGGACTTTGAGATTTCGGGATAGGGCCATCCTGAGTGATGACACAGCAGGGTAGGGCTGCTGAAAGACCAGCATGGTGAAGCAGAGGCCAAGTGGAAAACACTGGGTTTGAAGCTAAAGATCAGAGGAGCCAGTGGGTTCAGGAGGGTCATCTTTTGGACACTGGAGTTGGCAGTTGGCAGAAGCTGGGGGACAGAGAGGTCATGGGCCAGCTGCCAAAATCCTCTGTGAACACAGAGACCGATCAGCAGATTGACACATGACAGGGATGATATGGGGATGAGAGGTGAGCCTCGAAGCCAAAGGGAATTTTCTGCAAGAGGGGTGGAACCGCAGCCTGGCAACAGCTTTGGAGAGCAAAGGAGACACTAATTCCCAACTTCCAGCCTGAGGGGCAGAAGGTAGGTAAAAGTGAGCCCCCTTCCCTTGAAAAGGATAAAAGAAAAGCAGGAACCTCAGGAGAGACTCAGGCCTCAGCTGACAACAGAAAATATCAGAAACATTTTTTTTGAGGGGGGCTGTGTTGGGTTTTTGTTGCTGGGCGCGGGCTTTAGCTGCGTCGAGCGGGGGCTACTCTTCGTTGTGGTGCGCGGGCTTCTCGTTGCAGTGGCTTCACTTGTTGCGGAGCGTGGGCTCTAGGTGTGCAGGCTTCAGTAGTTGTGGTGCATGGGGTTAATTGCTCCATGGCATGTGGGATCTTCCCAGACCAGGGATGGAGCCCGTTTCCCTTGCATTGGCAGGTGGGTTCTTAACCACTGCGCCACCAGGGAAGCCCTAGGGGAAACACTTCATAGAAATGTTAAGGATACAGAGACTCTGTTTATCATTGAATAGGGTTCCAGAGGGCATGGTTGGAAAGTTGAGGGAGAGAGGCAGGGGATAAAGACAACAAAGCATCGGGGGATGATACTGTATAATAGAACAAAGACTAAAGAGATCTGTATTCAAGGCAGCAGCTAAGGATGAGAGGGACAGGAGGCAGAGAGACCTCTGACCTCAACTTACTAGCCGTGTGACCTTAGGTGAGTTACTTGTTCTCTCTGTGCTTCAGTTTCATCATTGTAAAATGAGGATGATACTGGTATTTACCTCATAAATTTGTTGTTGCTGTGAGGATTAAATGTGTTAATGTATGTAAAATACTTAGAAAATTGATCAGCTTATAGTCAGTCCTAAAGAAGCATTTCCTTCAGAAGGAAAAATATTCCCATGCCACAGTTTCCCTTTCACGAAGGACATCTAGCTATATCAAACCTTGAACAATGCACCTTCACTTCCCGTCACTTACATTCAGCAAAAAATCCAAGTGTGCAAAAAAAAAAAAAAATCTGTCAGTCACTGATGGATTCAATTTCTTACAAACATATGATATGACAATTAACCATTATCTGTCCCTTGAAAGGAAGGAAAGAGAATGAAAAAAGTTGGTTGAAGACAGTAAGAATGTAGAGTTATAAATGTTAAAGATAGTCAATCGTTATATCTAATATACAACTCAACAACAACAAAAATCAGATAACTGGATTAAAAAATGAGCAAAGGAGGTCTTCCCTGGTGGCGCAGTGGTTGAGAGTCCGCCTGCCGATGCAGGGGACATAGGTTCGTGCCCCGGTCCGGGAAGATCCCACATGCCGCAGAGCGGCTGGGCCCGTGAGCCATGGCCTCTGGGCCTGTGCGTCCGGAGCCTGTGCTCCGCAACGGGAGAGGCCACAACAGTGAGAGGCCCACGTACCACACACAAAAAAAAAAAAAAAAAAATGGGCAAAGGACTTGGATAGACATTTTTCCAAAGATGATACACAAATGGACAATAAGCCCATGAAAAGATGCTCAACATCATTAATCATCAGAGAAATGCAAATCAAAACCACAATGTGTTAACACCTCATACCCACTAAAATGTCAACTATCAAAAAAACAGAAAATAGCAAGTGTTAATGAGGATGTAGATAAATTGGAACCCTTGTGCTCAGCTAGTGGGAATGTAAAACGAGCGGCCACCTTAGAAAACATTATGACAGTTCCTCAAAAAATTAAAAATAGAACTAACATGTGATCCAGAAATTACATATATATATATATATATATATATATATATATATATTTTTTTTTTTTTTCCAAAAGAAAGCAGGGACTTGAACAGACACTTGAACACCAATGTTCATAGCGGCATAATTCACAATAGCCAAGAGGTGGAAACAACCCAAATGTCTGTCAACAGATGAATGGATAAACAAAATATGATATCTGCATACAAAGGAATATAATTCAACCTTTAAAAGAAAAGGAGATTCTGACATATGCCACAACATGGATGAACCTTGAAGGCATTATTTAAATGAAATAGACAATCACAAAAAACAAATAGATATCGTATGATCCCACTTGTATGAGGTATCTAAAATAGTCAGATTCACAGAACAGAAAGTAGAATGGTGGTTACCAGGGGCTGGGAGGAGTGGGCAAAGGGGAGTTGCTGTTCAATCGTATAGAGTTCAGTTTTCAAGATGAAGTAGTTCTGGAGATCTGTTTCACAAAAATGCGAATATACTTAACACAACCGAACTGTACACTTAAAAACGGTTCAGATGGTAAATTTTATGTTGTGTTTTTTACCACGATTAAAAAAAGAAAAAAGAATAATCTAGTAACCCCCCAAATATACACAATTTAATGATGAATAAAGTAAAGCCCAGAGAAGGTAACAGACTCATGCACGGTCACACAGCTCACAGAGGCAGAACTGGGAACAGAACCCATGATTGACCCCAGCTGCAGGGGTCCTTCCATTGCATCGTGCTCTCTATGTGAGGTGCTGAGATAGTGGAAAGGATGACACACTTGATTTATCAGTAGTGACAGTGACAGTCCGATGAACCTGAAAGGGATAAAGATTCTACTCAGTGCATATAAATGCTCATGTGCCTGTGCCTATTCTCCAAATCTCGTCAGGATTATTCCAACCAGCAGGTCTGAGAGCCCACACTGGAAATTTCAAGGTGCTCACAGCTTCTCTCTCATCTGTGGCAGGCCTGAAAGCAGATGAGAGCAGCTTTTCTGTTCCTGGGCTGTTCCCCCTATAATTTAGAAGCCCAGATAGTTACACGAAAAACAGGAAGAAAAACTCAGAGGCCCACTTAAAATCAAGTTCAATGTAGGGTCTCCAACATGCTGGAGTGAAGCTGCTAGTTAAAACTGGCTACTCTGAAACTGGTTCACTCACTCCTGTCTGGACTCAAGAGAGGAAGTCTTTTTCCCATTTAGGAGTCTTCCTTTAGCTCCTTATTCCAAAGTCCATAAAGGAGAGAACAGGAAAGGCTGGCCCCAGCTCAAGAAGCAGAGATGAAAACCAGACCTTTGTTCTTTTTAAGGTTGACGACCAGAGATTGCCTTCTATTTTATATCAGAAATCTCTATTGTTTCCACAGCAATGATGAGTGTGTCTGAGGATCCCCACAAGACCTGGCTTGGTGATTCCAGAGATCTCCATCGGTTTAAACGTGTCAGAGCTGAAGCCAAGACATCCCTCCCCTGTGCTCCTGTCTCCTTGACACACAAACAGCTCATGCACACAATACCCCTCCGAGATCTGAAGGTGTTAGGAAAATCCTCCTTGCATCAATATGTCTCATGATGAAGATTTAAATAAAATATTTTGGCAAGGACGTTTCTAAAGATCTGTCCACTCCAGAAATATTTTTTGTTCTCAGCAACCCTACCGAGGCTGAACCAGGATGCCTATAAAAAGCCTTCTGTCTTCCCCTTAATGAATCCTCAGGAAGGGTGGAATAAGATGGGGGTCAGAGACTCGAAGTCCATGCCAGATGCTGAGGCTGCCAGCTTGGCTGGGTGCACTGGTGGCAGCGCTGAGGGCCCGTCCCCCTGCTCCTCCCCCTGGCGTGGTCTCTGCTCACACTCCTAAGGGAATTGGCTGGGCTCCTGGCTTGTCTCCCCTGTGTGTCTGCTAGTCATTGAACAAAGTGTGGGATTACTTCCATGCCCAGTTTCCCAGATGCTCAAAAGCACAGAGCCAAGGATCAGCTGAAACAGAAGGGAGGACCAAGCTGACAAGCCCTCTTGACAAGGCTCAGCCACACTTGAGCTGTTGTTCCTGCCATGGGACACACCTGTCAAGTAAAACCCAGTGAGCCATTCAGGAAACAACCTGTGCCTCCTGTTTGGAGCTGACCCTGGAAACAAGGACTTTTCTGAGATGGTACCAAGCATGAAAGTGAGGAGAAAAGCCGTGGGGCCCTTGGCCTCCTGCAACACTTCCCCCATTGGCACAGAGAGGAGAAGTCAGGAGGTAAGAGGGCTTTGCTGCCTCCAGATGTGCCCCCTCATAACTCCTCCTACACTAGTGTTTTTTCCGCACACTTCAAGGACCATCTTCACAGCCTGAAACTCCAGAGGAGCTGACCTCCTGGTAAAACTTTCCACCCCAAAGTAAATGCTGGTGAAATACTTCTCTAAGTTGAATGGTATCTATCTCTTGGTTGGTGACCAGCATCTGCAAACCAAAAGGACCTGCAGGGTGGGAGCACATACTGTCCCTGGGAACAGAAACACAGTCTCTTAGAACCACCTTCACCACTCAAATGCCCAGAGGCCACTGGACAATCTGAGACTCCTCTAGCAGCTCTGCCCTCAGCAGTCAATTCCAGAAGAATTTTTAAAAAATTCCTTGCCACTTTGTCCAAGGAAATAAGGACTCAATACACAAAGAAGACTGGGGAAATAGGAACCCCAAAGGATGACTAAATCCTAGGTTTAGGGAAAGCGGAGAGCGGTAGAGAAAGGAGAGGGCTAAGATGAAGGTTATTTCAAGGCAAGAAAGAAGAAACCAAAACTACTGACTGGGGCAAGGGGGAAAGCAGAAAATGAAGGACAGCTGTTTTGAGGGATCCAGGGAGGAAATCGTCCCCCTGGCACAAGGTATGTGTGTAAGGGCTAGAGAGAGATGTACAGAGAACACTGAGTAAGGGTGTTGAAATTTTTTGCTGACTACTCCTTTGGAAGGCAGGAAAAGGAATTTCATCCGTAATTATGTCATCCTCTTTATAAAGATGAGGTTGAAGAGAAAAACTGGCTCCTTGGATCAAGACATTCTTTTATTATAAAGCAACCCCAGGCTTGGACAGCTAAGAGAAGCCACATAGTGTGACAATCAGCACTGGCTTGGGAGTCTTCCCTTCCAAGCAGTATTTATGAACCAAATCTGGACACTGGGGATGCGGGAACTGCCACTTACTGAGCATCTGGACACTGGGCTGGGGACTTCGTATTCAGGACCTTTGAGCTCCAGATCCATATAAGCAGCTGCCCACCCAACATCCTCACTTGGATGTCTAAAGGCATCTCAAACTCATCCCAAACTGAGCTTCTGCTCTTCCCCCCAAACTCCTGTTCCACCCACAGTCCTCCCAATGCCAGCTGATGGCAACTCTGTCATTCCAAGTGCTCAAGCCAAAAGTCTTGGAGTCGTATTTGACTCCTCTATGGCTCTCTCACCCTTTACCCAATCTGTCAAAAGATCCTGTTAGTTCTACTTTCAAAATGTAACCCAGAATGTCTCTACTTCTCTCCACCTCTACTGCCACCTGCCTGGTCCAGGCCACCCTCACGTCTCACTCAGATTTTTGCATGGTTTCTTCACTTTATAATCTGTTTTTACTACAGCAGCCAGAGGGATCTTTATAACATGTGAATCAAATCATGTCACTCTACTGCTCAAAATCAGCCAACAGTTTTCCATTCTACTTGGAGTAAAAACACTGTGCTTCCTACAGTGCTAAAAGCCCCACATCAGGACCACATCCTCTCGCTGATTCTATCAGATGATACCCCTTTGCTCACTCTGCTTCAGCCTCACAGACCTCTTTGCTTTCTCTTGCACATTCCAGGTATGTTCCCACTTCAAGTTTTGCACTGGCTGTTCATTCTGCCTGGAATGCTTGTCCCCTAGATCTCACCCTCTTAAGTCTTTTGCCAAATGTTACCTGGGTGAGGCTTACCAAACTACCCCACTTAAAATGGCAAAACTCTCTTCATACTTACTCTTAGCCCCTTTTCTGCTTTATTTGTTTTCCAAAGCCCTTGTGCTGTATCTGTTACTTATTTTCTTTATTTATTACCTGTCTCTCTTCCCTAGAATGTAAGTTTCTTAAAGATAGGATTTTGCTCACCTCTGTATCCCTCCTGCCTGTAATGGTAATTGACACACAATAAATGTGTGATGAGGGATCTTACAAAACCTTTACAATCATCTTGCCTTTCATGGGCATTGGACAGCTTGAGATTAGACAGTCATTTTTACCTCTTTATGCTTAATTTTCCCTCTGGAAAAAGTCTGTGAGTTGATAATTTGACCTCAGTCTATTCTCCACCCAGAGGCCCCATCCCAGCTTTTGAACTCTGCACTTGAGCTGCCTAACCTGTTGGGCTAAAGCATTAGCTCCTGCAGCCCAAGGGCAATTCCTGATTTTCAGGCAGTGCTGGGGGATGAAAGAAAAGGTATAAAGAAACCAGCAGGAGATAGTGTCAGGGATTCCAGAGGACAGGAAATTTCACTTTGGTCCACAAAGCTTGAATTCCTCCACATAGCTTTGAAGGATGTATGTGTGTATGTGTATGTGTGCACACGCACACAACAGCATTCACTCTACCAAATTCCAGACAACTAAAAAATAATCTTAGCCTAACTGGGAGGGATGTCCTGAGGAAAAATTCTAAATGTCCTGACATTTAGAATAGTTCTGGGGAAAACAAGCATACAACCTGAGTTTGAATGGCAGAATAATCTTTTTAAAATTGCCATATTAAAAAAATGTCCAGGTTGTTATATATTTTACATTAAAAATAAATACATGGTTTGGGGGACAGAAGTGAGGGCAGCTGTAATACCTCCTTCTGTTACTGTTCCATTTTTCTTCCTGAGAGCATACAGTGCTTTCTAGAAGGATGGCTCTGTCTTGTTCCTGGTTTACAAAAATGATTGTTACTGACTTTGGCAGTAAGGCATGGGCTTTTCCAAGTCCAGCCATTCATGATGTTTAGGCTTGTCTTCTTTATAATCAAAGAAATATTTTGCCTGGGAGATGGGGAGGAGGAAGACAATGATCATTTACAGAGCACCTATTATGTACTTTATACTTTATATTAGATACTTTATATTTTATTCCCCAAACTTAAAAGTCCATATAATTATCCCTGTTTTACAAATGAGACTGAGACTTAAAGACATTAAGTGACTTGCACAAGATCATTCCAGCTAGCCAAGACTTGAATTCGGAACTAATGAACTCCAAATACTCTGCTCCTTCAACTATGCAGTGTTACCTTTTCCCTAAGGTGGGGACCAGAGGGGTGAAAGCTGTGCGTGAACATTAATCATGAATTAGCTTCACTTTTTAAGCTCTAGACCAACAAAATATATGATACACAACTTCTAGACCCTTAGACCTGTTTCATTCCTTTAAGGATATTGGACTTTAAAAAAGAGTGGAAATGATAACACCAGACAGAATTTGATGATGAACCAAAATGACTGGTTCAGGCCAAAAGAAGTCAGACTTGATCCAACCCTCAAAGGTCATTTTCTAGTATCATCTTCTAACCAAGGCTGACAAGGACCTCCATCTGTAAGGTGGAGATAATTATTCAATGTTTTACTTATGATTTTTTACAACCTTAAACATCTTTAGCACTTAAAAGTCATGATGATGATTCTTTTTTTTTTTTTGGTACGCGGGCCTCTCACTATTGTGGCCTCTCCCGTTGCAGAGCACAGGCTCCGGACGCACAGGCTCAGCAGCCATGGCTCACGGGCCTAGCTGCTCCGCGGCACATGGGATCTTCCTGGACCGGGGCACGAACCCATGTCCCCTGCATCGGCAGGCGGACTCTCAACCACTGCGCCACCAGGGAAGCCCTGATGATTCTTGAGTGATCAGTTGGGATGATACCAACTACAGGGGATAGAAAACCCAAGCAAAGTGGTTTAAAAAATGGGAATGTTTATCATCTCATATAGCAAGAGTGTGGAGACAGGGTGGTTTCAGGGTTGGTGAATTCAGTAGCTCAGTGACTTTACCATGACAGATATTTCTCCTGTACTGCCTCTCTACCATCCTCTGTACAATGGCTTATCTTCTTAAGGCAGTTTCCCGTAATGGTCCCAAGACAGCTGCCCCATATTCAGTCAACATGCAGATGATAACCACGAGAGGTAGAAAAGGAATATCCCTGTCTTGGCTCCCTTTTTAGAATCAAGATAAAACTTCCCTCCTTCTAGGCCCAGCAAGAAGGCGCAGGGGCTACCTGGGAACAAGTACCTCTCTTAGTGATACAGGAGCACAAGAAAAGTCCAACTACACAAGCACATTTCAAGCCTCTGCTTACATCACATCTGCTAACATTCCATTGCCCAAAGCAAACTCCAAGCCAAGACCCCAGGTCAGGGAGTGGGGAAGTATACCGCTCCTATTATTGGACTATGACTGCATAATATTATGTGCTATATATATATATAAATGTGTACATGAATGTATAATATTACTACAAGGAATAAAGAACTAAGACCGGGAATTCAACCTTCCACTCCACCCATGGTTATATCAGGTAGAACCTTATGAAACTGTCATCTTTTAGGTACAAAATGGTCAAATACTGACCATCTCATATAGTTCAATGTGATACAATCAGTGGAACCAGGACTTAAGCTAGGCTTGTGTCATCTACTGGCTACTAGAACCCTCTGGAAAGCAACACGAACAGGTGATACCCCATAAAAAGCAGATTTGCTAAGCACACAGGAAATAAAAACCATATGTAATTGTCTGTCTCTAAAATAGCAGTTTGATTCGCTTTGAGTAGAGTTATGCTCCACTGGAATCAAGCACTCATTAGAGTTTAAGCACTCATCACACTAGTAGCACATCCTAGTGAAAATTTCCTGTTCTTTTAATCCTCTTACCCCTTTTCCCGACCACACATATATACCCATGAACTTGCTTTCCCGGCTTCCACCTTTGTTCATGCCCATCTCTTTGGAATACCTGTCACCTAGCTGACCTCTAACCATCCTTTCCATGCCCACTACCATCCCCATGCAGGCTGACTTAGATATCTTACTCCACTCTCCCATAATACTCTGTACATATCGGAAATGCAGGACTTAATAGCGTTACATCATTATCTAAGTATACATTGATTTCTCCCCCTAAATTGTGAGATCCTTGAGTGCAGGAACTATGTTTTACTTATCTTTGCACCCTTAATATCCAGCATAGTGCTTGACAAATAGTAGGGGCTAAGAAATAAAGGAAAGAGAGTGTATTAAGAGTAGGCTAAATGCAAGTCCAGTAACAAGCCCAATTTATGCAAAGACTCATGCAAAGTCTGAAGCAGATGTGCCTGGTTGGGCAGCTCTCCTCTGAGTGGTAACCCAGGGACCCAGCCTTCTTCTGACCTGTGACACTGCCATCTTCAACATGTGGTCTGTCCCTAAGGGTGCTGCAAACAGGAAACAGAGCACGGGGAAGGCACAGTCTACCTTGGCTGGAAGTGACACAAATGAGTTCAGCCCTCATTCCATTGGCCCAAACTAGTTTCATGGCACTGCTTAGTCATAAGAACTCACACAATGGAAAGAGAGTGTGAGCCTTTGGTAGTCAGTGATCCACCTCTGCCACAGGCAGAGGGAGGAAGGACGGGAGGCAGAAATGGAGGCAAGAACTTACTCAATGCCTATCTTTTAGGACCTGTGTAAAAGGCTCAGATTCCCTTCCAGTTGGACCCTTAAAACTGGATGTCGAAAGCAGTTGAACATTAAGTCAGACAGGACACAGTAAAAATTAAAAAAAAAAAAATAAGGGGAAAGCCATGAGAGTTCGGTGTCTTAAGCATTGTCAAGAGGAAGGCAAGTTTCAGGAGTCGGTGACAAGGGTGTGTGTGTGTGTGTGTGTGTGTGTGTGTGTGTGTGTGTGTGTGTGTCTGTGTGAGTTCCATGTCTTAACTTGAGAGAAGGAGGGAGAAGAAAAGAAGGTTGCGGAGCTGCCAGATTGGAAAGGCTCTCAGGAGAGGGGGGCAATGGGGCTTATGGAAGAAGCATAATCAAGGGATTCTACCTACTCTGAAGAAGACTTAAAGTCTTCAGTGTGAAAAGTAAACCAAGAGGACCTGGAGGACATAAATCAGTAATGAGAGAACCATGTTCATCAGGATTTGGAGCAGGTGGTGAGCAGGAGGCCCATGGGAGAAGCAACCATGTTCTAGGAGGTTTTATGTAGTGAGAAGGTCTGGTGTCAGAAGCCAGCGAATGATGGGGAGGGTAGAGACTGATAGCTGTTCACCAAGATCCATTTCCTGTTCTTCTTGGTACGCAGACTCCCTTGCAGTTAGCGTTACTATGTCAAAAGAATATGAACAGGGCTTCCTTGGTGGTGCAGTGGTTGAGAGTCCGCCTGCCGATGCAGGGGAAGCGGGTTCGTGTCCCGGTCCGGGAAGATCCCACATGCCGCGGAGTGGCTGGGCCCGTGAGCCATGGCCGCTGAGCCTGCGCGTCAGGAGCCTGTGCTCCACAACGGGAGAGGCCACAACAGTGAGAGGCCCGCATACC
>NW_006796149.1:845325-852164 GCF_000442215.2 Lipotes vexillifer
TCAATATCTTGTAATAACCTAAAATGGAAAAGAATCTGAAAAAGAACATATGTATAACTGAATCACTTTACTGTACACCTGAAACTAACACAGCACTGTAAATCAACTATACTTGAAGTTAAAAAAAAAAAAAAAAAAAAAAAAAAAGGGATATGAACAGAAGTGATGTGTGCCACTTTTAGACCTGGCCTATATAACCCTCCACCACATGCTCCTCCACATTTTACCATCTTCTTGCAGCTGGATACAGATGAAAATGAGGTTCTATGTTTTGGTGATGCCACAGATGGAAGGAGCCTGGGTTCTTGAATAACTGCATGAAAGACAGCCTACTTGCCTAGCTGAACACCTGCCAGGACTATAGTATGAGCAAGAAGTAAATTTCTACTGTATGATGGACACTGAGACCCGCCACCCAGGTTCCATTTCAATGAAAGACTTATTATCCCAACTGAGGGAGTGTGGTCAGCCCCTTCAGGGACTGCCTCAGCTCTCAGAGAGTTGCCTCACCCAAGGTCATACCCTTCGGGGGAAGCCTACACCCAGAGATCAACCGACACAAGAGCGCATGTACAGCCATTGCAGTCTAATTTGGGGCATCACTAACAAGCCACCTCAGCTCCAGGGCTTCTGTGAGGATGACCAAGGTTGTCACCAGGCCTGACTTGAGCTCAGCTCTGTCTTGCCCAATCCTGCTTCATTTCCTTCTTTTCTACATATTTTAAATCTAAGAATACTCTCTAATAAACATCCTACACACCAAACTTTCAGAGTTTGCTTCTTGGAGAACCCATCCTGAAGCATACTGTGAACATATCCACATAGTTGGGTATGTTTGTTACATCATCCTGGCCTGTTTTAACTAATACAGCATAGAAGAGGAACATTTTTCCTGCTGACATGGCTATGCTAGGTTGGTCAGCAGACATAGTCCTTGTGATGCAGAAAAGCCTATGCCATCTGCAGTAGGAGAAAACATAAGGAGTAGAGATAGAGACAGAGGGGAGAAAGAAAATCCCAGTTTTTGAAACAGAGATTCCTAAAGCTTTTCCTTGAGCTGCTCTAGTATGTTTACTAGAGTAAAAGTATCAATTAAAAGTATCAATTCTTCCTTTCCCTTTTTTCCTTAAGATGATTTAAATTGAGTTTCTGTCACTTGTAACCAAAAGAGTCCGAATACAAGAGATTTGGTTACGTGTTGTGCAATACAAGTGAATGTGTCCCCCACCCTTCCATTGCCACTGCCTCAAAACAGTTAAGGACAGATCTCTGTAAATTTTTTGATGAAGCCATATTTATCGAGGACTTACTATGTGCCAGGTCTATTCTAAGTACTTTCCATATGTTAGCACAATCCTCACAACAGTCCCATGAAATGGGTACTATTACTATGATTTCTGTTTTCAGAGAGGAAGGCTGAGGCACAGAAAGATATGTGCCCAAGGTTACCCAATTTATGAGTGACAGGCTAGCCCCAGAGCCTGTACTCTTAGGCGGTGATGCTCTCCCACCTCTACTCACACAGCCTTGAGATGGGGAAGTGAGGTGCTTCAGTTTCACATGAGTTATATTTATGAGTGATTAGGGTTCTTCTCCTGCTCTACATGCAATCTACCAAGTCTTTGAAGAGACCTGACTGAAGTCAACAGCAAAAATGTACCAGAAGGTAGAGAAGTCATCCCTAAACTAACAAGTAAAAGAAATGATTAGAGATGAAACCGTGAATGGAAAAGCCCATGAGGTGGTGTTCAGACCTGAAGTGATTCAGTGAACAAAGGCATGGGGGGCTGCAGGAGAAGCTTTGGAGAGTTAAACTGGACACATAAACACCAGACTAGTTGGGAAGAACTGGTCTGGGGACCCAAGAGGAAGAGCATCAGTTCTGGATGGTACACAGGAAGCTAATCAAAGAACAGTTTTATCTAAACCAGGACATGAGCCTAGAACCTGCCAGGAAGAGTGTGGTTTTCTCTAGGACCTGGGGAATGGGAGCAAGAGAGCTCAAGCTGATAGGAAAATCGAGAGGCTTTTTTGGAAGCAGAGGCGCCATTGGGAGGCAAAGCATCAGTTCTCTAAACTCAGAGTCCCTGTTATTACATATTGTGAACTGGTCACTCCCTGAGACTGCTCGCACTGGAGTTAAGGATCGGTTTCTTCCACTTCAAGGGCTGGGTGGGTGACGTTTCTTTGCCAAGAAAGGGAATTACAGAATAGGCTGCAGGCAGGGCTGCATTCACAGAAGAAAGTCCAGAGAAGCCCAATCCCAACCCTGAGCCCATCACTACCCATGTAAGAAGATGGTAAAGGCCTGTTGTTGACTGTGGGGGACATCCCAGCATTTGGTCACTATTCTCAAAGTGAGTTTATTTCCCAGGCCTGTTAGCCTGCTTTAGAGAAAAACAGTGAGAAGGATCCAGTGTGCTCTCAGGGGAAAGACTTCCCTCCACTCAACCTGGGTCAGGCTATGGCAGAATGGATGTTGGTAAAGGCCACCAGGTACACAGTTCATCCATTAACACTTTTTACTAGGATGCTGTTCACTATGTCCTGTGTGCACATCATGTCCCTGCTGAGAAATGTTTCAAGGCTAAAAGATTCTCCTTGTTTGCCACTCATTTCACGCCAAGTAACTGAATACCAGCTATGGTAAGTGATGACATGCATCATCTCGTTCATGTTTGAAACTACCCTGTGAGAAAGCTATTATTGTTTTTTACTGCAGTAAAATATATATAACATAAAATTTATTATTTTAGCTTTTCTTGAGTATACAATTGAGTGACATTAATATCTTCACATTGCTGTGCAACCATCACCTCCATTCATTTCCAGAACTTTTCTATTATCCCAAGATGAAACTCTGTACCCATTATACAGTAACTCCCCATTTTCCCCAGTCCCTGGCAACCAGCATTCTACTTCCTGTCTCTATGAATTTGTCCGTTCTAGGCACCCTATATAGTGAAATCACATAGTATTTGTTTTCTTGTGTCTGACATTTCATTCAGCGTAATGTTTTCAAGTTTCATTCATATTGTAGCATGTATCAGAATTTCCTTTTAAAGGCTGCATAATTTTCCATTGTATGTATATACCACATTTTATTTATCCATTCATCCGTGGACTTTTGAGTTTCTTCCACCTTTTCACAATTGTCAATATGCTGCTATAAACATTGGTGTACAAATATCTGTTCGAGTCCCTGCTTTCAATTCTTTTGTGTACGTATGAAGAAATGGAATTGCTGGATTTTATGGTAGTTCAGCTTCCTAACAAAGTTTTCCTTCATAAGGCAGCTGCTGTGCTTCCTATTGCCCAAGCCCAGGACTCCAGCCTCCAATCAATTCTGTGAGTCCCAAAGCCTTCCAATACATTCCCTCTGCCAGTTCTTGTTGTAACCCAAGGGCATACAGGAAGGAGACAGAGTGGGAGCAGGGTGCTCACAACCAGGAGATACATGTTGAACAGGTCAAGTTTGAGATGTCTGTGAGATATGTCAAGGGGGCTGTTGGGTATTTGCACCTGGAGTTCAGGGTTGAAACCCAGAATAAGGAGAAATAAATTTGGGAGTTATCAACATGTAGATGGAATAGTGGTGTCTAGCATAATGTCCCATGTCTTTTGATAAAAGTATCCTGATTTTCTTTTGGGGAAATATTCCTCTTTCTTGGTTAATAATCTTGATGGGGCTGTTAATCAAAGTGCCAAACCCTCCTCTGGCCAAGTAGCAAGACTGGACAGTCAGCATATGTCATCCACCTGGTCACAGTGATTCTTAAGGGATGCTCAAATGAATTAGGTCAATTCACTAAGAATTAGCCAAAAGATATTTGATGGAATAATCAGGAACAAAAGTCCTGTCCTCTTTCTGGCAGGATTGCTAAACTGGTACAGTAAAAGCTTAGAGACACAAGAGCTTTTGTTTTTGTTTTTGTTTTAACCACCTTGGGGTCATAGCCTAATGAGAATGAGGTCAACACGGCAAAAAACAGATTCAAGTGACCAAGGGTGATGGGCAATGTGCTGATGTGGCACTGAGTCCCTTGATGCTGTTATTCCAGAAATGAATTTCGTGATCACGTGAATCAATGAATTCCCATTTTTGCTTCGGATAGTTGAGTTGAGTTTGTTACTTGCAGCCAAGTGATTTCTGACAAGTCCAAGCATCACTTAAAGCCCCGTACTTGGATGAGATCACACAAGAGGAGAGTGTAGAGAGGAGGAATGAGCCACAACACACTGTATAGAGACCCAATATAGGAGGAGGATACAGCATTTCAGTTAGATTGTCACTTGTCTTTGATAACAAATGGGACCAGAAAGATAATGTAATTCATTCCATCACAGAAGAAAATCTGTTGTCAGAATATTGATACTTTTTTAATCTGGGGGATAGGTATATAGGGGGCCTTATGTTTGAAAATTCCCAAATTAAAAAATACACTTATGACATGGTGCTGTTGCATTTTCCCTGTATTGAAAGGACAGCACCTCTTTGCTGGAGAGCTCCCTTGCACACTGGGTCATACCATCCAAGATAGCTATGGCTACCTGCCTTTTCTCAGCATCCAGCATTCTAAGATGTGGGAATTCGAGGGGTTTGGCAAGGAAAAGTCAGACATGTGTGGGCTGTTTGTAAATTCGCATGAGCTCTCTGTGGTTTGACTGCACAAAGACAGGGAGGAGCTTGGACTTGGGCTCTGTTGGCCCCTGAATTCACTTTGGATGAGACAGATTGGTGTCTGCCAACTGGGCTCCCTCATTCCTAACAGTAGCCAGACTGGCATCTTTGGCTTCAAAAGGGACTGATCTGGTTCCCATGTGAACATCAGGTTCTACCCCAAACTAATTTGAGCAAAGTGTATGCCGTTATGAGTAGTGGGAAGATGAGTTCTACCCAATGGGGAGTTGAGACAACCAAATGTTGGCTTTGGACTGGGAAACCAGACTAGGGATGAGAGCACAGTAATCCTAGAAACTGACAAATGACCAGCACTGCAGAAGCAGTCTACTAAGAGTCTGAGATTAGAAGGAAAATTTGCCCTTTTAATCAGACACAGGCAACAAAGGGAAACTCTTCCTTTTGTAACACAGGAGAGAAAATGTGGATTTCAAGTTGTCTGACTTTGGGTGGGTAGACTCAGAAGTAGTCAGAGCCATCCAGCTAGCCCATGATTTAAACAGCTATCACTGACTGTGAAAACAAGATCCATTGATGAACAGCCTAACAGTACTCAGGCTCTGGAGCCAGATTGCTTGGGTTCATAGCCTGGGTTCACCATTTGCTTCCTTAATGATTCTGCACCTCAGTTTCCTCATCTGTAAAATGAAGATCACAATTCAGAACTGGAAAACATTATGCTAAGTGAAAAAACCTAGACATAAGAGGACGAATATTGTATTATTTCACTCATCTGAAGTACCTAGAACAAGAAAATTCATAGAACCTAGAACAGGCAAATCCATAGAGACAGAAAGTAGAATAGAGCTTTCTCCAGGGGCTGGAGGGAGGAGAGAATGGGGGCAAGGTATGGTTTAATGAGTAGAGAGTTTCAGTTTGAGATGATGAAAAAGTAATGGAGATGGATAGAGGAGATCGTTGCACGATATTGTTAATGTACTTAACGCCACTGAACTGTATACTTAAAAACAGTCAAAATGAAAGAAAGAAAATGATAACCATATGAGATAATGGAACATGTTAAGTAACTTGATTGTGGTGATTATTTCACAATGTATACGTATATCAAAACATCAAGTTGTGCAACTAAAGTACATACAATTTTTGTCAATTATACCTCATTAAAGCTGGAAAAAAAGGTTAAAATGGTAAATTTTATGTTATGTGTATTTTACTCCAATAAAAAAATAAGGCTGTTGTTGCAAACGTAATATTGAGCAAAGAGATCACACAAAAGAATTAGTGCTGTATGATGTCAATACATTAAAGGTAAAACACAGGCAAAAATCGTCCCTGGTGGGGCTTCACTGGTGGCGCCGTGGTTAACAATCCGCCTGCCAATCCAGGGGACACGGGTTCAATCCCTGGTCGAGGAAGATCCCACATGTCGTGGAGCAACTAAGCCCGTGCGCCACAACTACTGAGCCTGCGCTCTAGAGCCCGTGAGCCACAACTACTGAGCCCACGTGCCACAACTACTGAAGCCCGCGTGCCTAGAGCCCGTGCTCCGCAACAAGAGAAGCCACTGCAATGAGAAGCCTGAGCACTTTATTTGGAATATTAATTATGTGAAGGGAACAACAGAACCAGTTTTTTGTCTTTTTTTTTTCTGTTAAGCCCCAGTGAAGGAGCTGTCCCCAGACTCTGATAAAAGCCTAACACAAATAAACAAGGTCCCACAAGCAGCTGCCTGACCTCAGTCGGGACTTGCCCCTGGTAGAGACCACTGTAACAATAGCACAAAAAAAAAAAAAAAAAATCATTCCTGGCATTAGAAACCAGGATAGTAGTTACCACTGAGGGTGGTGGAGACTGGAAAAAGTTAAAACAGATGATGCTCTTAGGATGGTACCTGACACTGGGTGAGGGTGGGGTGGGGGGTCCCTAATTCTTTAGCGGCAGTATATACAACTAAAGATGCCAGTACCTCTAGAAATCTTCCTGACCTCCCCCTGCACTTGAGATGTCAATCATTCCCTCCTTGTCCGTACCTCCTATGCTTCAAGATACTTTGGGTTCTTCTAGACCCCTGCTCCTTCCTGCTCTCTGCTTCTGTATCCTGACCCACAGCAATGTGCTCCTTCTTGCCCTCTGGCTTCCAGTCCTGTTGGACTTATAATAGGGGTAGAACCAGCAGGAAAATGGAAGAGGGAAAGAG
>NW_006796149.1:852174-876825 GCF_000442215.2 Lipotes vexillifer
TGAAGTTGAGTGCCCTCCCTGTGGGGTCACTTGACCAAAGGTCACAATTACTGTGGAACAGACCTCTCCACCCAGATCTCTCTTTCCCCAAGTTCTGTAACTGCTCCCTCCCATTGCCCCTTTGGGCCAAGTCATGGTAGTGGCACCCCATAATTACTAACCTAAAGACACTGTACTAATCTCCCTTGTTGTTTCTTGTGGTTTTCTTACACCCTGCAAGGACCTTTGTAAATCACATTTTTATTAAAATCTACCCCAATTTTCCCAATTTTAGTGCCTCATCTATTTCTGCTGGAACCCTGACTGCTAGCTACCCTCCTAGTGATCCGGGGAAAAGGCACCACTGGTCCTACATGAGCCCTTCAATCAGGTCACTGCTGACCACACCAGAAGTGAGCAGCTGGCCACGGTGAACAACCCAGAGGCTCTCTTGCTAACAATTTGGAATAGAGTCACAGAAGCTCTGAGTGACTGAGCCAGCAGAGAGCTGGAGAATTATAAGCTCACCCAGAGATAGCAAGAGTCAGTGCCATGGCAACCCAAAGCTGCGAGCAAGCTGAAGCTACTACAGGGCAGTCGCAAAAACTGGTTTATGGAGGAAAGATGCAGAGTGTTATTTATTAATGATGTGAAGGATTTAATATATTCAGGAAAAAAAAGTGTTCTAACAATATGCAAGCTAATGTAAAATCACCTAATGTGGGGGTTTTTCAACTATTTAACTGTGTCTTTAAAGTCCCAGAAATATCGTTCCTACCAAAGTCGTGTGAATGAGGCTACGTCTAAATATTTACTGCACAAAATGCAAGAATGCCACTCGTTACCAAGTCTTGTTAATATGTATGTGTTGGGTAGATATGGAGAGGAGGGGGTAATGTTATTTAATAAACTGTGGTTACCCATTAGTAAGTTTTGAATTTAGATCACTAATGAAATACGCTGGAATAGAAAATATCAGGAGGCGTCATGGTTATAACAGTAAATATTGTTTCGTGAAACTGATTTCACTGATACATATACTCGATCACAATGTAAAATGTATTTCTACAGGGTCAAACAGTTTGCAAAGTTCTGATTGACTAAATTCTGTGGTTCAGAAATTACCCTGTTATACTGTCAATGTGGAGGTGAAACATGAAGAAAACACAGTAGAGTTTTTATAAATAATTTTGTTATAACATCTACAGGAATCATATTTTGAGCATTACTATTTTCTTCCACCGATGGTTTAAAGTTGGGACCAAGTTACCACTTCATCATCTTCCTTTTCACTTTTCTCTTTTTTGCAAACTGCAGAAGGCAAGAGCCTTGACAATACTGTAATCATTGAGGTACCTCTTTAGTGCCTGGAACATCAAAGGCTCTAGATAAACATTTGATACATTTCTGAAAAATGATCTGCTCACAAAGTCATTGTATCTACATCACAATCAATGATATGAATAAGGTATTTTAAAATTCCATATATGCATTTCCATAATCAAACATCATATGATCACTGGAATACTCCATAGAAAGTACTTTAATATCAATTTTTTCAAAGAATGCATATATGTAAAGGAGATATTGTTACATTATTCCTTGTATTATTTTTGGTTGGCATTTTTATTTTAGACATGATAATGCTGATGATAACACAGGGTCAGTAATAAACGTTACCAGCTGTAGTGGGTTAAATGGTGGCCCACGAAGGATGTGTCTACTTGGAACCTCAGAACGTGACCTTATTTGGAATATGGGTCTTTGCAGATGTAATTAAGATAAGGGTCTCAAGATGAGATCATCCTGGATTAGACTGAGCCTTAAATCCAACAACAGTGTCCTTATAAGAGACAGAAAAGGAGAGGAGGTCACATGAGGACAGAAACAGAGATTGGAATTATGAGCCCCAAAACAAGGAGTGTCAAGGGTTGCCAGGAGCTGCCAGAAGCTAGGAGAGAGGCAGAGAACAGATTGTCCCTCAGAACCTCTAGAGGGAACATGGCCTTGTTGACACCTTGATGTTGACACCTTGATTTTGTTGACACAGGCTTTCAAAACTGTGAAAGAATAAATTTCTGTTGTTTTAAGTCACCAATTTTGCGGTAGCCCTAGGAAATGAATATGCCAGCTGAATAATTTACTAATAGTTTAAAAAAGTCACACCAATTATAAGCTTGGTTCTCCTAGCTCTTGCTTGACTCATATTCTTCATTTAGAGAATGTTGGTGAGTTACCATTGCTGGAATTTATTTTGAAATTGAGTGTTAAATTTCTGCGGCTACTTAAATGCATAAGGGCACAGAGTGACTGCCTTTCTTGGGACTGTAAACTAGACCATTGTTTGGATTTTTTTTTTTTTTTTTTTTTTTTATTTTTTTGTTTGGATTTTTTTTTTTTTTTTTTTTGCTTAATATTTCCTTTTATTTAGCAGTTACCAAGATAATGACTTAGTTTTTTTTTATTATATATAAGTTAATTTATTAACATTAGAGTTCATTAGTGAATAGCAGAATTAATTAATGTAACAGATTATGAACTTGTAGCAAATTTTTAGTTTTGCTTTATAAGATAAGCAATAACAGATTTCCCACCAGTTAACATTTTGCTGCTGACCTTTCTTGCAATACTGCCTAATGATAGTTTTTCATTACCTCTTGAAAATGAGCATTTTAAAAAGTTGAGGTATCATTGACATATTATATATATATATAAATCTTAGAAAGTCAAATAATTTCAGGGGTAAAACTGAAAAATTAGACTTTAATTCCAATGGAAGGGCAGAATAGCAGAGTGATGAGGAACATGAGATGGGGTCAGACAGTCCTGGATAGGAACCTCTTAAGTGGGTGAATTTGGACAAATTACTGAAACTCTCTGGGCTTCTCTTTGCTCAATTGTAAAATAAGGATTATTGAACTCTCCAAAATATTACCAGACAACTGAATAAGGGAGGCACTCCTAAGACAAAGTCTTAATAGTATCTCAGAAAAGGGAAGTCCGGGAGGATCTTTATAGGGTTTAGGCTCTGGGTTCAAGTGAATTCAAGCAGGTCTTTCAAGAAGGGAACAGCCTAAAATTGGGCTAAGATCCTGACATAGTTGTTTAGGATTGATGCATACAAGGAGGTGAGAGTCTTAAAGCAAGTCTTGATAGGCAACTGTGGTTTAATGAGAACAAGAAGTCTGCCCATGATGAGCAGACTGTTATCTCAGATAAATTGATCTGCAGAAATTTCCTGAAGCAAACAGAGAACTTATTTATTGGTTTTCAGTCTTACCTTTCCCAGGAAAAGTTTTCATGGAACAATAATTAAATCATATTGGTACAAGTGATCTCAGTTCTAAGTCCAAGGAGCCACTTTTTCTGGTTGTGCTAAGGAGTGAGACGATGGTTCTATACAGTGTCTGCCACATTGCAAGGACTAAATAAGCAATTAACTTATTATTATTATCCATTTAACTTTATTTGTAAAGACAAGACAAATGTAGCCATAAAATCTTGACACCCCTCAAATTTTTATTGCTTTTTATAAGTAATAAGCAGAATCAATGGCTTTTGGCTTTCCTGTAATTCAGGAACTGCTAAACTACTAAAGTTATTGGTAGAATTTGAACTTATGGAAATAAGGGGACAAAAAGAGGGAAAAAATGAGGGCTCTTTTCCTTTGTCGTGATTCTAGCTGGCTCTATATGTGCATTCTCCCAAGGACTCTTGAATAATCAGCTCTCCACAAGCTGCACATCTTCAGGAAGGAGCTAACCTTTGAAAATGCAGAGAGGTTTCCTGGCTGGTGTATCACGTGGAAATGCAATGCTTTATGGACATCAGAAGTGTCTGTTCACTCACTGTTCACTCAATCTCGGTTGAGTTAGTAAAATTTTCTAGCAAGGGGACTACATCTCTCCAGCCTCAGAACATACAAAGCCCAGAGGAATTCCCTGAGTGTTTGTACTGGCCGCAGAATCTATAGATAGCAGCTGAGTTCATCACAGGGAACAGAAGATAACATGACCGGCTGCCTGTGTGACTCCAGAAATGAGGCTCCCTCCACCGAACCCTGGAGCAGCATCCTAGAGACAGGAGCAGTTACCCTGCTTCTCTCCTCTGATCATTTCACTCCAGGGCGTCTGAAGCACCCTCGCTCAATTTCCCCATCTCTGACACACAGAGAGAAACAGCCCATGCAATCTTAACTGTTCTGATGTACCATAAATTAAATAAAATAATCCATGGTCCATAGAAGAAAATTCTTTATAACCCCAAGGTATTGTTACTATCTGACAATGAAGTGTAGAATGGATAGGAAACTTTAGTAGGTCAGACTAATAATAGAAATGCTGATTTGAATGAGCACAAATGCAATGCAAAGACTGTGTTTTTAAAAAATGCAATAGTGGTGTGCAGAAAGTGCAGAAGACCTAAATAGACATTTCTCCAAAGAAGATATACAGACTGCCAACAAACACATGAAAGAATGCTCAACATCATTAATCATTAGAGAAATGCAAATCAAAACTACAATGAGATATCATCTCACACCAGTCAGAATGGCCATCATCAAAAAATCTAGAAACAATAAATGCTGGAGAGGGTGTGGAGAAAAGGGAACACTCTTGCACTGCTGGTGGGAATGTGAATTGGTTCAGCCACTATGGAGAACAGTATGGAGGTTCCTTAAAAAACTACAAATAGAACTACCATATGACCCAGCAATCCCACTACTAGGTATATACCCTGAGGAAACCAGAATTCAGAAAGAGTCATGTACCAAAATGTTCATTGCAGCTCTATTTACAATAGCCCGGAGATGGAAACAACCTAAGTGCCCATCGTCGGATGAATGGATAAAGAAGATGTGGCACATATATACAATGGAATATTACTCAGCCATAAAAAGAAACGAAATTGAGCTATTTGTAATGAGGTGGATAGATCTAGAGTCTGTCATACAGAGTGAAGTAAGTCAGAAAGAGAAGGACAAATACCGTATGCTAACACATATATATGGAATTTAAGAAAAAAAAATGTTATGAAGAACCTAGGGGTAAAACAGGAATAAAGACAGAGACCTACTGGAGAACAGACTTGAGGATATGGGGAGGGGGAAGGGTGAGGTGTGTTAGGGCGAGAGAGAGACATGGACATATATATACTAACAAACGTAAGGTAGATAGCCAGTGGGAAGCAGCCGCATGGCACAGGGAAACCGGCTCAGTTCTTTGTGGCTGTCTGGAGGGGTGGGATAGGGAGGGTGGGAGGGAGGGAGACAAAGAGGGAAGAGATATGGGAACATATGTATATGTATAACTGATTCACTCTGTTATAAAGCAGAAACTAACACACCATTGTAAAGCAATTATACCCCAATAAAGATGTTAAAAAAAAAAAAAAGACTGTGTTTTTAAAAAATTCAATAGCAGTGGAAAACAACATGGACATTCCTCAAAAAATTAAAAATGGAACTACCATACAATCAGCAATTCCACTCCTGGGCAATTTATCTAAAGAAAGCAAAAACACTAATTCGAAAAGATGTATACACCCCTATGTTCGTCGCAGCATTATTTACAATAGCCAAGATATGGAAACAACCTAAGAGTCCATCAATAGATGAATGAATAAAGAAGATATGGTATACAATGAAATATTACTCAGCTATAAAAAAGAAAAAAATCTTGCCATTTGAAACAACATGAATAGACCTAAAGGGTAAGTGAAATAAGACAAAGACAAATGCCATATGATTTCACTTACATGCAGAATCTAACAAACAAAACAAATAAACAAACATAACTAAACAGAAACAGAGTCACAGATACAGAAAACAAACAGGTGGTTGCCAGAGAGAAGAGGGTGGAGGGATGAGTGAAATAGGTGGCGCAAATTAAGTGGTACAAACTTCCAGTTGTAAAATAAATGAGTCGCATGAAGGTACAGTGTGGGGCATATAGTTGATAGTTTTGTAATATCTTTGTGTGGTGACAAATGGCAACTAGACTTACAGTGGTGACCATTTTTGAAATGTATAGAAATACTGAACCTCTATGTTGTGTAACAGGAACTAACATAGTAACTGTAGGTCAATTATACTTCAAAAACAAACCAACTCATAGGAAAAGAGATCTGATTTGTGGTTACCAGAAGTGGGGGATTGGGGTTGGGGAAATTGGAAGAAGGCAGTCAAAAGGTACAAACTTTCAGTTATAAGATAAACAGTTACTAGGGATGTAATGTGCAACATGATAAATATAATTAACACTGCTGTATGTTATACATGAAAGTTAAGAGAGTTATCACTTAGTTATCACTAAGAATTATCACAGGGAAAAAATTTTTTTTTCTATTTCTTTAATGAGAAATATGAGATGGATGTTCACTAAACCTACTGTGGTAATCATTTCATGATATATGTAAGTCAAATCATTATGCTGTACACCTCAAATTTATACAGTGTTACATGCCAATTATATCTCAATTTTTAAAATAAACATAAAAGCGCAACAGCATATAGCTTCCAAACATGCTATGATCTTAGGAACCAAGTAGTAGATGTATTTAGCTAGTGACTAGGTAAGATGATGGATAATTGACATTAGTTACTTATATGCTTAATTGGTCTCAACATTTACTCTACACTGCTTTTTCATGATTAATTTGCTCAATTTGTTAAAAGGGTTTCCTAAGCAAATGTGACTTCATTTCAGCACCTGTTTCAATTCCAACTATTGGTGCATTTTGGCTTAATAGCTGAGTGCCTAAGAGTCAGGTTCCAGGGCCTTACTACCTAACTCTGCATTCCCACCTATCATTTTCTGGCTATGTACCCCTGGTCAGATTACTTAACGTCTCTGTACCTCAGTTTCTCTAATGAAAAAAATGAAAATAATAACCACAGTTACCTCAGAGGGTATTTGGGAGGATTAAATGAGTTAATGTAAAGTAATTCAAGAGCTCAGTGCATAGTATGTCATATATTCTAGCTCTTATTTATTTTCCTTGAAATCACCTATAGGAACTTTACCACCTGACATTTACAGAGACATTGTCCTATGGGATCCATACTGTGTGGAAGGATTCTGCAGTGCTTTTAGTTTGAACCTGTGTCCTCTACAGCCTGTGTTATAAAATGAGCTCTGGGCAAAAAGTTAGGAAATTTGGGCTTAAGGTCCAATGCAGCCATCAATTATGTGATCTTGAGTGCGTCACTTCAACTCTCTGGACCTATTTACTCAAAAAAAAAAAGGGGGGGGGAGTGGGCTGACTGCAACATCCTAAGACAACATAATGTGCTAGAAAGAATCCTAGAGCAAGAGTCCAAAGTTCAAGTTCTAGTTCTAGCACTTGTTAGGTGTAAAATTCACAAAAAGTCACACAACTTCATGGAAACTTAGTTTCCACATCTGGAAAATGGGCAGAGTAATATCAGAAACACTCCTCTTCCAGATTTTGTGGTGACCATAAAATTAGATAATGAAGAAAGCACTTTGTAAATGAAAAAGCACCAAATAAGTGTAAGGTAATGTTATTTATAAAATTCTATTTATTCTAATTTTTATGCTAAATCTTATTATTTTCCTACAATCTTTTACAACTGTTTGTGCTCCTACAGGCAGAATTCTGTGGGTTAGAACCAGACTATAAAAATGCATTTGCTGGACCTCAGACTATCTACTATAAACAATGTTTTCCCTTTGTTAAGATGAGAACAATACATTTTCAGTTTGTCCCTGAGTCATCATCTAAGCATAACTCTGTATGAGTCAAGAAATCTAAGAATTATCTATTTATTCATTTTTTCCTTTCTGTGCAAATATCTCTGCAGATATAATTTAAGAAATAACTTGCTTCAGACGCAAGAGGGAAGAGATATGGGAACATATGTATACGTATAACTGATCCACTTTGTTATAAAGCAGAAACTAACACCCCATTGTAAAGCAATTATACTCCAATAAAGATGTTAAAAAAAAGAGAAATAACTTGCTTCTGTCTTAGGGTTTCTTAATATTTTAAAGGTGCTGTTGTAAAGGAAGAGGGTAAAGGAAGATTATCCTCACAAAGAAAGGAGACACCCACACACAACATAGACACACATAGACACAAATATCAACACAAACTCTATGCTACAACCAGAAAAGCACCTTCCTACCACTGAGCCCTTACCCATGTTGTCCCTGTCACCTGGAATTCCTTTTCCTCCCATATCTACCTGTCCAATCCTACCTAGAATTCAGAGCTTTGTTAAAATCAAATTTTCGGTGGGAGGCATTGAGTGGCTCTTTGCCCTCTACCAATAATCTCTAATATAGCTACTTCCTTTTTAAAGATGACAAAACTGAAAACAAGAGATTAAATGATTTGTTCAAGGTCACCTTTGTGAAATTTGCAGAAAAATTTAACTCAGGTATTTTTCCCCCTGTACCCCATATATACCTTCTCAAATCACTGTAGTCTGAACCAATTCACACCCCCCGCCACTAATCCAGTTCTCTTGTAACACATATATGATATCATATGTTGCTTTGCATTAGAGTTCCTTGTGAATAGATCCCTCTATCCCCAGAGAGTAGGTCCCAGAGAACAGTAACCATTCTAATCTTCAAATCCATCATAGCTTTTAGCACTGCATATGCATTCCGGTATTGCAAAATTTGTATTTGTTGAATTTGGAGTGGGACATCCCAAGGATATTTCCTGCTACCTTTCTATGAATGAACTCAGGTTTGTATGAGTCCACTTTGATTCTCACCTAAGGAAGATCTTCAGGAAACATCAAAAGCACCACAATGTAGATGCAACAGATGGCAAAGACTCAAGGCCTATCACTGCCCCTGCGAGCTTTGTAATTCTCAGATGCAAAGCTCTCCATGGAAAGAACAAGGCATGATAGGCAATCCCTTCCAGAGAGCTTTTGGGAGCGACCTGTCCTTGACATGTCCTGAGTTAACTGTGGTCTGAAGGCCCAATGCCACTGGCAGCATGATTTTAATGACTGCCATTACTTCTGCCATTACTACCACCCAAAAAAAACCATCACTGGCTCAATGTGGTAATTTCTTTGCTGTGCAGTGCCATGGGACTCCAGAGCGCGACAGCACATATGGTCTCTGCCAACAGTGCTATTCATCAAAGGAGGATAAAAATCACAGTCGTACCCTGCTCTTCATAGTCGGGAATGGCTTTAGGCAAGTCACAGCTTCAACTCAGCTTGGGTCTTTCAAAGATGCAGCCCCCATTTTTCCACAAAGCACTTCATAAAAGTGAAAATGGAACACATGCTGAATGGGATTTTCAGAATAATGAAAACTCTGTAATTAGTAAGCAATAGTTAAAATTGTATTACTCTGTAAGAGCAAGGCATAGTAGCAAGTTAATGCAATTACTAATTCAGCTTTTCTAGAGATAGAAGCAAACAGTGCAATTAAACCCTTCATCATTAATTTTGCAGGGACCTAACGAAAGGGAAATAAATGAGCTGGATCCCCTTCTTCCCACCTCTGCTCTGCCATCAGGGGAGAGGTTCCCCACCTCCCCATCTCCAATCCCTTTTGAAAAATAAAACAGGCCACCAGCTGTGAAATGGATTATGCCCTGCAACTTTGCAGCTGGAACAGAAGCCCTCATTTTTGACAAAAATTGCCAAGAATTTTGCATCACTGCCTTGACGCTTTCTCTTCCCTCGTTTGCCGGCTCTTCCCTCGTTTGCCCGCTCCTTCTGCTTAACAAAAAATTTGCTGTGTGCTGATTTGTGGGTGAATGTCAGCGCACATTGCATCCAGAGATTCTCACCTAGTCCAATACACAGAAACAGTCTAACTCACCATCTTTACCTGTAACCCTTCTCCCACACAAACCCAATCCACTCCAGGCAAATGACCGACCCACCATCTACCAAACACAATTTTCACTTTCTGATCAGTACATCCTTCAGTCTGCTTGCAAAGTCATTTTGGAGTGGATACAAAATGAAGACAATTTCTCCCAGCCACCCACATTGGAGGACACTGGTCTGATGTAGTGAGTGGCAGTTCACTGCCATAAAGAGGACAGATGAGAGGGTGGCTCAACTCTTTGATGCTAAGCAAAAACCCCAGAAACTCACCTATCTCCATGTAATTATAACTTTTAGCATCCAGCAGTACCAAGCCAAATAGCTCCTACTTGTACATGCATTGTTATAAATGAACAACCAAATTCAGTAAATGGTTGGCCAATTCTGTACACAGAATAGTGACGTCTGGGTGATTATTTTGATCAACCTAACTCACACATTTCTGGTTCAACAGAGGTATTCAATGAAGACCTAAGACTGTGTGTAAATGGAACACAATTTCATAAAGAGTTAATTTAGAACATCTAAACAGCAAATTAATTTGTATTTCACTGAATCTAAGGTGCCACTAATCGTATGACACACCATTATTTAATCTGTCATGGAGAAAAATAATGCCCATTGAACCATGACACCATGCTTTCTTATTAGAAATTTTCATTTTCTGTTATGCTAAATTTATTTGCTATAGATATGTGTTTTTAAAACAACACATGACCACAATACAAACATCTATACCAAGTTTCCACATGCATAGCAATGAACACATTGTCACATCTGCCACCTGACCAACAGTGAAGTTGACTCCATCAATTACAAGGTGCATCCTGATTTCAAAATTGTTAAATTGTAAGAAAAAGGGCACTTGCACAGTGGTAAAATATAGCACCTGTATTCTTGAGATGAGGACTGCATGCAATCAATAGCCTCTCCTCACCTGACATCAGCTGTAGCCCCAAGTGGTGAATGGTTCCTATCTGTGTCCTTGGAGTCTTCTTCTTCCTCTGTCTCCTCCTTCCTGTGCTCCACCATGGTCCCTCCAGGGCTGGCTGCACAGCTAACGCCTCACACTGGCCTACTCTGTGGCCAGTTGTTAAGACTCAAGCTTTTTTTTTTTTTCTTTTTTCCTTTTCCAAAACTCCTTAAGGCTCACCATCACCATCTTGTTCCTACTATTATTACTCTTTACGTTTTTTTCCTTAAGCTTCTTTTTCTTTACATCAAGAAAAACTTCCATTGATTGAAAATGAGTAACTGTTCTCTCCCAGGAGGCAGGGAGAGGTCTGCAAAGACGTGGGGGTAGAAAAGAACAGTGATCCAGGATGCTAGTTTAAAGAGTGTCCCTCCCCCACTTGCAGGAAGCCACCTAAACATACTCTATTAGACTACCTTTTTTTTTTTAATTTAAATTTCTTTTTTTCTATTATACAGCAAGATGAAAGGGAATACCTTGTCTCTGGGGTGTCAGCTCCTGGCAGGAAGAGAAGCACAGAAAGCCCTTTAACTCTTTACTGGCTATCACTGTGGTTACCTAACCATCTCACGACCCCTCAGCCAGAACTGGCAAGACTGCCCTACATGCCTTATGACCTACACACACACACACAGACACAGACACACACACACACACACACACACACACACACACCCCTCAAGCTGACTGTTGATTTTTTATTTACTTTGTTTTGTCTTCAAAGAGGTTTTTATTTTAATATTCATGTTAACCTGGTTTCATCTATATGGAAATGTTCAGGGACATGTGGGCATTCTATGATTTGTCTTGGTTCTAAATGACCCTGAGGGTGGCCCTGACCCATACATATACATGCAAGTTGGCTTCAGAGCCAACTTCAAAAACTTACCTCGCTGACCCCCAAATCTGAAGTGACCTCATCCTCCTCTGCTCAGTGATAGTTCTTAGAGTCTATTCTCCCTATTTGGTGTTTATATCAAGTGCTGTGCTGGTAAATATTTAACAAATGGCTGGGGGTGGGAGGTGGAGGGAGGAAGTCCTGGTTTTCAGTGCTTGTTAATTTCTATGGAGTAAATACTCCCACCATGGCTAAGTTCAAGCCACCAACGTGACATCACCTAACATAGTTGGAAGAAATGCACATGGCATACCATATAGACACAGTAGATATAAATGACCTCAAGATTAGAGATGATAGTAAAATGTAGTAGAATGATTAGGAAGTGATGAGTTTCAGTTCTTTATTACCTTTGTTTTTAATATAATTTATTTAATCATAAGTTTATATAATTTAATTTTTAATAATGGCTGAGTTTAGCAACCAGCTCTCAAAACTCTGGAAAATTTAGCAGCTGGCTCCTTGCAAGCCAGTATGAGCAGCTCCAGCATGTATATTTAATTATATATGCAATAAAGTATATACTACCTTGTTTTATTATTATCTTTATCTTTTATGTCCCCAACTAGATTATACACTCTAGAATATAAAGTTATTATTCTCATACTTCTTTTCATTTACTCTGCTGCTAAACATGAAAAGGTAATTAATTTCCAACATTAATAATGGTGTTTTCTCATTAAAAACGTTTTTGAGGGACCATTAAAATTCACTAATAACAAAATTTGGGGCACACCCCAAATCTGACTCTTCCTGCAATCACATTTTTAACCAAAAAAGCTTATGAACTAAAAAATATATTATCAAAAAAGATATATTACTATCAATGTAATTGAATCATTTTGCCACCAATTATAAGATCATCTACTGTTAAGAGCAGCGGTGACAAGCATTTTTATCAATGCTGCTGAGAACACTGATCAGCTTTCAATCACCAACAAGCAAGCAAACTAGCCCCTATTGCTGTTGAAGTTAGAGTTCTATGGGAGAGAGTATTCCTGGGGTGGGAGTCCTGTGGTGGGAGAACCAAACTGAGAAACTTAATTAACCAAACCCCCAAGAGTGATCAATCCCCTTAAAATTTACACTTAGAAATAATTGGCATATAACCCCAAATGCCAACTATTTTCAAGGAGATACTGTTATGGTTCCCCTTTGAGAAATAGCTTTCCAGCTTTCAACCAACCAGGATCCTTCCTTTCCAGAAACAAAGAATCAGATTAGCAACTGAGAAGGGTATTTGTTGAGCATCAAACCAGAACACAGGAAATTTAAAGGTCTTGAAAGAAGCATTCTCCAGGATATAAACCCAAATGAACCATCCCTGTTCCACAATGGAGTGTATCTATCTGATTCCAAGACTGTTACTATCTACTAAAGTGTATCTGTCACAGTTACAAAGTGCTGGTAAAGTCAGTGAAAATTCTCAATGTCAGTGAAAATCACCAAAACCGTTATTAGCTCAAGTTACAACTGAATGAATTTTAGCTTTATATGCTACAGTTACACTGCAAACATAGCTCACTGAGAATATGCCCTAGTCCAGGGTTGGCAAACGCATAGCACACATACTGCCACCCACCATTTCCTACACCCTTGGCAGACATCAGTAATTGATTACTACACTCTTCTTCCATTCTTTCTAACACATTCCAGTAGGCAGCACTCCCAATCCTGGCCCTAGGCTCTAGATAAAGAATTAGGAAGCAAGATATGTGCAGGCCTCTCACTGGGAGAGTAAGGGTTACAAGTGACTAAGTGTGGTGTTTCAGGTTCCTTCGGATGGTGTTGCCATCAGAGGGCAGCCACTTTCCACACAAGCAGAACCATCTCTTTATCTCCCTGTACTTGCCCCTCTCTAAACATCTTACGTTCATCTCAGTCACTTTCCTATTTACTTGTCTTCCTCCCTTCATGAGACAATGAGCTCCTTGAGGGCAAGGCCAGTCTTTTTGTCCTCATGCCATCATCACGCTTAACACACAGTAGGACCTCTCCTAGTACACAGTAGGGCCTCTGTATGCATTTATGAGTTAAATTATTGACCAAGTGTGCTGAAAATCACAGACCCCTTATTCAGGGTTGTAGCAAATTTTCCCCAAGTTCTTAGGCATGTGCTTGGGCCCTGCTCTCTCTAATTCCTCATACCATAAATAATTCCCATAAGGGCACTAGTCTTTTGGCTCGTCCACACAGTAGAATGAAGCTGCCTAAGTCTGCATCCAAAAGGTTTGATACAGAAAGAAACTCTGGATGTCCTTCAGTTTTATGTTGTAGCACTTTTCATTGGTGGTCTCACAGGAAGGCTGTGGGGATAAGTTTCTAATCAATATTACTTCTGGCTGCTACCCTTCTCCCACCCTGAAAATCTTAGAGCATTTTTTTCCCTTGTTGACTTTAATGACGTTCTTCCAATAGCCTTTTGAAATTGAGCAAGCTCCTGGGAGCAACTTAAAAAGGGCTATGAGCTTCCGGTCAGCATTTTTGATCTCTAATTATAACTTTACAGGATGGTTTTCACTTAATACTTCTAAGGTGGGGCTGAGAGTAATTGATGGTTTCAAAACTAAATCTTCAGTAGCCTCTGTCAATGTATTGAGGTTTAATGCCTCTTATGTTCTTAGAGAGGCTGCTGAAAGCAAAGAGGAAGCATATGCTATCTTTCATCCTAGGAAAACAGAGGAATTTTACTAGAGTGTAGTAAAATATTTACAAGAACAGTAGAATTTGTGGGATTCAAGAACTAAATTCATTTCAAACCTTCCTTTGCATGTTTGCTTCTAGAGGAAACTGTTATGGGATAGTCTCAATATGTCACTTTGGAAATCCTGCTGTTAATGAACGGATGAGAAAAGGTGAGTCCTTTTTCTGCAGAAAGAACATTTTTCTCGCCCCCTTCCTTCATAAAAAGATAAAAATATGCTCAAAATACAGTATAGAAATAAGGGAATTATTCTGAAACAGAAACAAAAACATTTTGACTCAAGAAAGGAACCTCAGTCATGTTAGAGTATTTCTTTAAAATGAAAAATAGGCTTTACTTTTTGTTTAGAAGGGAACTTTCTCTCTCAGTTTTTAGTTGTGACTTTCTATTTTCTCAGACTTACTTTTTTTGGCCTCATTGTCTTCTCTTCACCTTCCCTGAATACTTCCATGTTGCTTTGTTGGTACCACTGTCTTTCTGGAAAGCCATTTCATTCCTTTCCATGTTGCTTCTTCCATCAAATGTAAACTACAGTACCTTTATTAGCACATTACAGAAGCTCCACCCATCCATTCAATAAACATGTATAGTGGGTCTGCCATTGCCTAGATGTGGCCAATACAAACACTGAAAGCAGTCCTCACTCTGTCAGTTTAGTCAGAACTAGACTCTTTGGAAGCCATCTGGCAACATTACAGACCTTATTGCATTTTCATACTATATTAAAATTCTCAGGGACCGTCATCATTCCTCCATGCTTAAGGGCTCTGATTAGCTGACATATTTGTAACACTAACCTAGTGGGCAAGATGTAACTATGATTCCTTGATCTGAATCTAGAAGCCTTCAGTCTGCCTACAGTGCTGGGACAGAAAGCAGAGGGAAGACTGGAAGAAGTCTGGTACTTCAGCAAAGAACAGGCATAAATTCATAGAAAGAGAGCTCTGCTTTCCTCTAATTCAACAGGTCTAGGGTAAGATACCATGTTCCTGGGATTAGATTTTTCCCACAGCAGAGGTGTATCAACCCATTACAAGCTTACTTGAGATGACTCACATCTTCTCTCTTAACATTCTTCCTGGCCAAACTAACCAGGTTTGGCATAAACCTCAGAGCCCATAGTGAGATTCTGACATCCAGCTCACAGCAGTGGCACACTAGCCCAGTAAGTAACCAGGTTTTCTATGAGGTAAATGATCCTTAAAGCCAAAAAGTACACTCACTCTGGGCTAGCTCAAGAGATGTCAATTCAGACAGAAGCTTATCTCCAAAGAGCTTTAAAAAGCATTCCAGATTTCACCTCTCTCTCAAGCCCATACTTGAAGTCAGCAGCTATGTAATGCTCATAATTATTAAATTAAAAGGCATTTGTTTAATGGAGCAGTTTCAGTATCCAGTGTTGAGCTGCTTTCTGCCACCATATGGCTTTGGGCATGAAGTGATTAAACTATCACGTCCAGAGCCTCTGCTCCTGGGTTATTTAATGGTGCTGTACATCACCAACCCTGAGTTGAAGGGGAATCTGTTTTCAGTTTACATTCCCAGTGGAAAGTGACTCCTTTTGGCCTACAGGGGTTTAAATCCTCCTCCAATCACAATGGCATGTGGACTCTGCTGACCAGGCAGGCAGTCAGTAGATGAGACATGTCCAATCCTAACTCAGGGTAGGGAGAGATCTTTCATTGTGCAGCCATTCCCAGGGTTCAAACACAAAGAGAAGAATAATATGTAGTGACTAATAAAGGAAGAAGCAAGAATAGAAACCCAAGCCCAGAACCCTTGAGACAAGGACAATTAGGAATACATTAAGTGGGCTATAACCTGGACCAGCTCAAAGACTACTTTCTCGGCTAACAGTAATAGCTACCAGGCATTAATCACATCTTCTGTGCCAAGCACACTGCTGAGCACTTTGGCATATAACACCTCATTTAATCTTCCCAACAGCTCTTAATAAGAATGCACTATTATTGTCCTCATTTTACTGATGGCAGCACAGAGGCTTAGAGGAATTAAGTAAGTTGACCAAGGTCACAGCTAATTGGTGGTGGAGCTGAAATTCAAACTCAAGTCTGCTTGACCCCAGGCCCTAAGTTCTTTAACCCCAATGCTGGTTGATCATGACAGCCAGTCCTTAGTAAAGGGTTAACTGGTGATGAATACCACCACACTATGGTGATGAATACCACCACACTTAGTAAAGGGTTAACTGGCGATGAATACCACCACACCCATAGTGTGGTGGTATTCATCGCCAGTTAACCCTTTACTAAGGACTGGCTGTCATGATCAACCAGCATTTCTAAATATGACTAGTAAACTATGTACAATCCTCAGTTCAATGGGTAGACATAGTCATTTCCAGAGATCCTTTTGTTGGCTTCATTAAACCCAAAGTTAAGAAACCACTTCAGGTGCTATTACATACAGATACCTGATCCAGCAAACCATATCTAACTATTTTCAGTAAGATTCTGGAAACTCAGAAAGGGCAAAAATAGATAACTATCTCCTGTTCAGAATTTTGCCTTGACAAGGCTTATGCTCTCTTAATGTGATACCCAGTATAGTACTTTAAGTATTTTTAGGAACATAATACAGTTCCTGTCCCCAAGGATCTCACTCTCCCACTGGGGATACTGAAAACAGAAAGTTCAGTAATACTCAAGAACATAAACAATTTAAGTCCTCAATGGCCCAGACAGTACTAAGAATATGTGGACAATCAAAAGTCCTCAAAACAAAGCACTTGCTACTTTGCTATGTGAATGACCAATTCACAGACCTCATCCTACCAGACTAAAATCAGAAAAGGAACTCTTGTTCATATACTTTACTCAGCATAAATAAGCCATTCAGAACCATAATTGTTCTGGAACTTTGGGTGCCATGGTCAAAAAGTCTTCTATGAAATTTAATACGACTGGAATCCAATCAATCCCTTTGGAAATTTCTAGCACAGTTCTGAGAGTTTGAAACTTCTTGCAAAAGACAGTGGCACTGTCTCACCCTCAGCAAACAGCTTCTTTTTCCTGATGGGCCCTGCTTCATTAACTTTAACTGGTGTTTTAATATTCAGTTTGTACTTTTAAGCTTTTAAAGCCTTTATCAGATGTTCTTTGAAACCAAATGCACACCACTAAAATACACATGTTTCCAACGTGATCAGATGTCTTTTAAACCTATTTACAAAGACCTTGAGAGGACAAAGAATGTGTTTAAGGATAGGAGCTAGCATGGCGCCAGTAATAAATGGTTTGGTTCTGCCAACAATACCCAAAACAAATACAATAATTTTTTAAAGCCTTGTTTTGCTTTGGCAATTTTAAGTAAAGCATTTTCACATATATTATCTTATTTAGTTCCTCAGATAACCATAGAGCCAAGCAGAGTGAGTTTCATTATGCCCATTTTAAAGTAAGAAAACTATGGTTCAGAGCATTCAAATAGTAGAGCCAAGCCTACGCAACCAGTAAGTGGCAAAGTTGGCACCAGAATTCCGGCCCTCTGGCCCCCAGCCCATTGCCATTTCAATTCAACTATTTATGTTGAATTCTGGAAACTTATATAACTTCCATTCTTATGTGATCCCTGCAGGGACAGGTTGCAAATCCTATTTGGTTTTAGATCCTTGACTTGGGACAAGTATGAGTTTATGGTGGACCCGTAATAAAGACACTTTGTTCTACTGTCTGTGCTTTTCACAGTTACTATTACCAGTTAGCTGGGTTGAGCTAAGACTAAGAAGGCCAAAATTGCAGGTTTTAAATATGCATAGCACAGTTAGCTTTCTTGTATTCCACAGCCATACAATGGAATATGACTAACCATCTTACTAATCAATCCCAACAGGGATCTGGCAAGTTAATGGATAGCTTGATCCAACTTATCTAACCATACTTTTTTTTTTTTGCGGTACGCGGGACTCTCACTGTTGTGGCCTCTCCCGTTGCGGAGCACAGGCTCCGGACACGCAGGCTCAGTGGCCATGGCTCATGGGCCTAGCCACTCTGCGGCATGTGGGATCTTCCCGGACCGAGGCACGAACCCATCCCTGCATTGGCAGGCGGACTCTCAACCACTGCGCCACCAGGGAAGCCCTAACCATACCTTTTTATGGATGGATTTAGGATTCCATATACATGAGAGCAGGGACTGTCACACCTACAAATAACTTCTCAGGGAATGTCCTCATCTACTAGCTCTCTGGGGAGGATTCCTGACAAGGGCTCAGAGAGCAGTGGCCATGATATGTTCCCAGTGACACTCCCCCACCCAACCTGGCATAACTGATTAGAGCCATTTTGGTGCTTGACCCAAAGGCAGTCAATTGGCAGCCAAAAACCTTTGAGGAGTCCTGGCAAGAAGGTTCTGCCCTAAAAAATATGATGGGAATTTATGGGGCTGATCAAATGTTCCTTATTAGGAATTCAAAGTGAAGATATAAGGAGAGGGTAGCTTAGGAACTAGAAGAGAGATCCATGGATGGAGACACATTGATGGTAGAGCCCCAGAGCAGGGGACAAGGGAAACCTCCTACCTGGCTTCCAGCCAGGGTTACAGAGCTGATGGTACAGAGCTGGGCTGGGTTTTCTTCCCTTCTAGGCCAGTTATTCTTTAACTTTTTTTTGGATCTCAAGCCCTTTGATTATCTGATGAAAGATATGGGCTCCTGTCCCAGAAAAATTTATATACACACATTCAGACCAATGACTGCATTTAATTTCAAGGGATTTCTTGATCCCCTAAAGCCCAACTTTGACCCTGGGAATCTATGGACCACAGGGCAAGGACTCTTGTTTAACTATTAGTTCACCAAGGACAGCTATGGTATCACATTCATCTCTGAAGCTCAGCACCTAGTATAGGGCTTGGAACACCTTGGTTGAATGAGTGAGTGAACGAATGAATGAGTCAATAAGTAACTGAATAAAAGAAAAACAACTAGGAGTTCATGCCCTACTGACAGCACAATGGAAATATCCTCTCCCTCTTTTTATGAATATGACCTGGGTAGTCTGGCTGGAAGGAATGCCTGTTACTTATATATGCCCAGATGATCCTTTAGTATATCCACTGACATGCTTGATGGGCCCACCATCACCTTCCACACCTGGAACTAGGAGGGCATTCATTGTACCTGCCTGTATACAAATGAGAACTTGGAATGTCATAGCCTGGAAGGGCAGCCCTGCTTTTCCAGTAGATACATAAATGAATATCTACTGTTTTCTACCTAAAAGGTATGTATAATGATTATTTAGAATTTCAGCTGCTTTGTCCTAATGTACAATTTTAAAATAATTATTGCACTTTTATTTCTTTTCTGACTTCTGGGATAAAAGCCTAGTTATTTTCAATAATCTAGGATTCAGTTTGAGGGTGAACATTAGCTGGCTTCTCCATTCACTACTTATGTCCTATTTTACAGAGAGGGAGAGTGAGAGACCAACAGATGGATACAGAAAGAGAACAGCCTACTTTCGTGCAATTGCTCTGGCCAGGTTTACTTGGGCTATTTCCCAAAGGACTGACCAGAGTGTAAGCTCCTTGAGGGCAAAATTAAGCCACATAGTTTTGGATCTGTCCACTTGCCCACTGCCAATCTAAGTGTATTACAAATAGAGGGATTTTAATTAAACATATATCAATCCAAATCGGAAAAGAAGAAGTAAAGCTGTCACTGTTTGCAGCTGACATGATACTATACATAGAGAATCCTAAAGACCCTACCAGAAAACTACTAGAGCTAATCAATGAATTTGGTAAAGTTGCAGGATACAAAATTAATGCACAGAAATCTCTGGCATTCCTATACACTAATGATGAAAAATCTGAAAGTGAAATCAAGAAAATACTCCCATTTACCATTGCAACAAAAAGAATAAAATATCTAGGAATAAACCTACCTAAGGAGACAAAAGACCTGTATGCAGAAAATTATAAGACACTGATGAAAGAAATTAAAGATGATACAAATAGATGGAGAGATATACCATGTTCTTGGATTGGAAGAATCAACATTGTGAAAATGACTCTACTACCCAAAGCAATCTACAGATTCAATGCAATCCCTATCAAACTACCACTGGCATTTTTCACAGAACTAGAACAAAAAATTTCACAATTTGTATGGAAACACAAAAGACCCCGAATAGCCAAAGCAATCTTGAGAACAAAAAATGGAGCTGGAGGAATCAGGCTGCCTGACTTCAGACTATACTACAAAGCTACAGTAATCAAGACAGTATGGTACTGGCACAAAAACAGAAAGATAGATCAATGGAATAGGATAGAAAGCCCAGAGATAAACCCATGCACATATGGTCACCTTATCTTTGATAAAGGTGGCAGGAATATACAGTGGAGAAAGGACAGCCTCTTCAATAAGTGGTGCTGGGAAAATTGGACAGGTACATGTAAAAGTATGAGATTAGATCACTCCCTAACACCATACACAAAAATAAGCTCAAAATGGATTAAAGACCTAAATGTAAGGCCAGAAACTATCAAACTCTTAGAGGAAAACATAGGCAGAACACTCTATGACATAAATCACAGCAAGATCCTTCTTGACCCATCTCCTAGAGTAATGGAGATAAAAACAAAAATAAACAAATGGGACCTAATGAAACTTCAAAGCTTTTGCACAGCAAAGGAAACCATAAACAAGACCAAAAGACAGCCCTCAGAATGGGAGAAAATATTTGCAAATGAATCAACTGACAAAGGATTAATCTCTAAAATTTACAGGCAGCTCATGCAGCTCAATAACAAAAAAATAAACAACCCAATCCAAAAATGGGCAGAAGACCTAAATAGACATTTCTCCAAAGAAGATATACAGACTGCCAACAAACACATGAAAGAATGCTCAACATCATTAATCATTAGAGAAATGCAAATCAAAACTACAATGAGATATCCAGCAATCCCACTACTGGGCATATACCCTGAGAAAACCATAATTCAAAAAGAGTCATGTACCAAAATGTTCATTGCAGCTCTATTTACAATAGCCCGGAGATGGAAACAACCTAAGTGCCCATCATCGGATGAATGAATAAAGAAGATGTGGCACATATATACAATGGAATATTACTCAGCCATAAAAAGAAACGAAATTGAGCTATTTGTAATGAGGTGGATAGACCTAGAGTCTGTCATACAGAATGAAGTAAGTCAGAAAGAGAAAGACAAATACCGTATGCTAACACATATATACGGAATCTAAGAAAAAAAAATGTCATGAAGAACCTAGGGGTAAGACAGGAATAAAGACACAGACCTACTACAGAATGGACTTGAGGATACGGGGAGGGGGAAGGGTAAGCTGTGACAAAGTGAGAGAGTGGCATGGACATATATACACTACCAAACATAAAATAGATAGCTAGTGGGAAGCAGCCGCATAGCACAGGGAGATCAGCTCGGTGCTTTGTGACCACCTAGAGGGGTGGTGGGAGGGAGGGAGATGCAAGAGGGAAGAGATATGGGAACATAGGTATATGTGTAACTGATTCACTTCGTTATAAAGCAGAAACTAACACACCATTGTAAAGCAATTATACTCCAATAAAGATGTAAAAACAAAAAAAAAGTATATCGTGGGCCATACAGTAGGTAAGACACCTGTTTTTTGATTTCAGGAGGGAAAAGAGAGAATTACAGCAGAATTTAATGCCCCCCAATTTTTTTAAGTATTGAAGTCATTTCAAATTGATTATGTTTAAAGGTAATAGTATATCCTATGGTTTAATATTTTTAAATTTCTTAATTGTTGATCATAAGCCTCCTATGTAAAAGGCTGTGCCTCAATTTGAGTCGTCAATAATTACAATTGCAGGCAATACATTACAATTGTATGGCACACATTTGTATATTTTCACCCTTTGAGATCAAATGCCTTGGTGATGTTAGAAAAAAAGGGTTCAGTTCACTCATATTGCACAACTTATGGGGATCCATTTGTTTCAGTTCTTCCTCATGGATACCAGTGGCACAAAATATTGTGATACCATCTGAGGAGTACAAGCATCCTCTCAGTAATATATTTAAAGCTCATTAACAGGAAATCTATACTTGGCATGTGGCATAGCTAACCCCAAAGACCTAATTTTTGCTAGCCCTTAAGTCATTTAGCTTCCCTAGGCATAACACTTATTCTTTTAATGTGAGGTTCAAAATACGGCTACTGTATTCAACATGTATGTGAGGTGAGGAGGAGTGAAGAAACCAAGAGTTCCTGAAATCTTTTATGTGACAGAGACTTTGGAAAGATTATCTCATCCTAACAGATTTTTTTAATCCATTTTACAGACCAGGAAATTGAGCTACAGAGAGGTTAAGAGACTTGACCAAGATCACACAGCCAGGAAACAATAGAGTTGGGATTTGAATCCAGGGTACTCTGCCTCAAAGTTTGGGTCCTAACTTCTTGATGCCTCCCCAGCAAGGACCTATGACAGGTGATGGTTGTCTGAGTCACCTTCATTATTGCAAATCATGCACTAAAGACCAGTTTTGCTTGATAGGGTTAAAAGACAAAGACTCAAATTCTCTGCTCTCATAGTTTGGAGCAGTCACTTGAGTCAAGTATGATCTAAATGCTGGTGCTATGTCCCATCCTCTCCCATTGGAGGCCTGGACCAGGAAGTGTGGTAACGCTCTCCAGTCTAAGGAAAAAACCAGTAAGTCAGAGCACAGAGCTGCCCTGAACCAGCAGCAATAGGCCAAGTTAAAGAACAGAAGGACATAACCTGAACCTAGAACTTGGCTCTCACATTTAAATGCCTTGTCGTGTCACTTTGGCCATGGCACGCTGAGATGAGCAATGAGAGCTGGATCTGGAGTTGAGACTCAGATTTTATTTCTGCCTTCAATAAGACCTTGCAGGGTGACCTTGGGTCAGACCCTTGACTTCAGTGCTCTCACCTTTGGAGTGGGAGTAACAATGTCTGCCTAGTATCCACCATTTTAAGTTGGTTTTTAAAGTAAAGCTGACACGGCCCTTGGGGCAGGCACTAGCATAGAGGGTAGTTCTCCCTATACACACAGCATAACATGGTACAGAAGACCAGATCATCAAGTTCTCTCAGCCCCAGGACCTTTCTCTGACCATGGAAAGGCAATCTGTACCTCCAGACCCTCAATCTTTACCCATCCCTGCTACACCCAAATGTGCATGGTAAGTCCTACGAGGTCATGTCCTCAACAATCCCACATTCTTGCATCAGTGTTCTTTGGTAGTTCCAGATATTGCAGCACTACTGCTGTCCAGGATCAGAATTTAAGAACTTGAAAAGCCCCAGGAAGAGGCAGTATCTTGTCTCTACATCAAGTAAACAGCCCATGGCATTACCTCCTGACAGATGACAACAGACTCTCATGGGCAGCAGTGGTGCGGCTGTGTTTATATGACACTTAATATCCTGGAAGGCATTGGACTTATGAGGATGCCCATACCCAGGTAACCCAACCCCATGGACTTGGACCAGTGGTAAACTCAAGATGATCTCCACCATTTACTTGGCTGTCACAATCACCCCAACCGGCAGGAAATAGCCAATGACTCCAGAGGATGATCCCAGGCTTTCAAATAGAAAAAGGCAGTATGTTACATGTTATCCAGCCAGTAGAAGAGAAAGAGGGCCTTTAAGAAAATATGTCTATTGTTGGAAGGAAAAATAAGGCAGATTTTGAAGCTACTTTCCTAATCTTCAAAGTAGAGAAATAAATTCCCAGAGCAGAGAGTTACAGAGAACAACTCTTAGGCCTGACTAAGCTCTGTATTTCTGTGATTCTAACACCTGGGGAGCATGTTGTGGGCTCACACTCCATGAAACACTCAATATACACTGAATTAATCTTTATGGCAATCTACCATCCTTTGGCGTGAACCAGAGATGCCATCTTGACCCAATCATTAATATCTCTGAACCTGGCCCTCTTCTAATGCCAGGGTAAGAATTATCAACAAGTACATTAAATCCCCAAGGATTATGCCAAGGAATGGGAATAGAGAGGAAGACAGTGAGTCGCACTGAGGGGGTCGATGACTTTGATACAGAAGGGTGAGGGGAAGAAGCAGTGTAAATAAATAGGAGAAGAGGGAGAAAAGGAAAGGCAAATCCAATAAGCAGTTCCAAAGTATTAATATGAACCTCAAAATAAGTGTCTTTCTGGGCTTCCCTGGTGGCGCAGTGGTTAAGAGTCCGCCTGCCGATGCAGAGGACACGGGGTCGTGCCGCTGTCCTGGAAGA
>NW_006796149.1:876982-921618 GCF_000442215.2 Lipotes vexillifer
CCTGTGCTCCGCAACGGGAGAGGCCACAACAGTGAGAGGCCCGCGTACCGCAAAAAAAAAAAAAAAGTGTCTTTCTTCCTTGGAATATTACTGTTTTGTGCTGGCTTAAGGAACTAGATTATCTCCCTCTGCTTTAGAAAATAGACAGGATAACAGGAAACAGTTTCAGATTCCACAGTGATTATAGCTACTTAAGTTGACTTACCAAATACTGTCTCAAACAGATGGTATGTAACATTTGATTAAGGGCTTATCCTGCAAGCCCAACAGGGAACATTTCTTTCCCTCTTAATATAGAAAAGATGCAGAGCAGAAAGGAAATAAACTGACATCCTTGCCCATATCCTGTGTATATCAGTTTAGCCCCATGTTTGTGCCTTTCCTAAAATGAATCTGTATTTATTGTGTGACTCAAGACCAAACCACATAATATTGACACCACTGAATCTTGGTAAGAAGGATATTGAAGATCATCTCCTCTAGGCCCCTTATTTTACATAAGGAAATGGAGACAGAATAGGTCAGCTGACTTGCTCACATTTATATTGTGGCAAATCTGGGACCGGGTCTTCTCACACTGGGTCTGGCATTCACACTAGCCTTTATATGTACATAATGTTCAGTGTGGGCAAAATATACAAATCTGTCAGCACCATTTTTACTAAATTAGCACCAATCTGTGATGAGCAATTATCAGAACTTGAAGCCGATGGGTAATGCCATTCAAGTCCAGTTAATGAGCCAAAAGCTTGGTTCTTCAAAACACTTAACATTAATCAGCATTTGGCTTCGGTTTGTGACAAGTGTTTTCAAAACACTGCAGACAATTACAATATTCTTAGCCTTGTCTAGTGTAAATACAAAATGAAAAAAAGTCAGAATTTCATAAATGACAGTCTCCAGAATGGAAATAATGAGTCCCACAGAGAGGGTACAATGTGTTCATCTTTCTAGCAGCCAAATGTAATTTGGGAACTAGGGAGGTCACTGAGTGATTACAAAGTGTGAACCTTTGCTTGGTGAGGAAGAAAAGGCCTCTTTTCACGAGAGCAAAGCAGAGCTAACAAGCGGGACCAGCCCCTTAGCACAGTTACAGAGGAATTACCACAGGCTTCATGCCCCACCTCCCATCCGACCTGCCCCACACACACCACCTACCCCCATGGTCACCAGCAGTGCCGCAGGGGAGAGAGTTCCCCAGCATCTGGGGGGAAGAAGCAGCATACTGAGAAGAGTTGGGAACTCAACACATGGTGGTCTGGGGCAGTTAATTTATTACCTGTCTATCTATCTACCTATCTATTTATCTATCATCTAGCTATTTAAAGTTACAAGCTAAAGACCCTACTGTGGTTCGTGTTAGGTTTTCTGAAAGACAGAGGATTGCTTCATTCACTGGGCTTAGGACCGCATTACTCATCAGCTAGTCTTAGTTAATACAAAATGTGTTCGTCAATTGACCAGTCATTGTTGACCACCCATTAATAGCTAACATTTATTGAGAAGTCGCTGTGCGCCAGAAACAATGCTAAATGCTCTTCCTGCATCATCTCATTTACTTGTCACTATGATCCTTTAAGATAATAATAATAATAATAATAATAATTACATTCAAGAATTTATTCAACATGTTTATTGAACACCTGATTGTGTGATACACTGTTCTAGGTGTTGGAAATACTGCAGTGAATGAAACAGGCGAAGTCCCACATATCTCTTAGATAACTTATATCAGCTGGCTTTGCTGTATAACAAACCTCCCCAAAACTTACTGGCTTAAAACAATTAGCATTTATTATTGCTCATAAGTGTATGGGTTTCCTGAGTGGTTTTTCCGATCTTGGCTGGACTCTTTCATGTGTATATAGCTAAATGGCAGACTGGATGGTCTAGAAGGGCCTCCTCTGGGAAGACCCAAGTCTAATTCATGAGATGTCTCAATTCCAGCAGCCCCCTGGGCTTGTTCTTATGGTAAAGTCAGGGGCACCGAGAGGGAGAGTGGAGATGTGCCAGGCCTCTTGAGGCCTAGACTGAGAACTAGCACAGCCTCACTTCTGCCACATTCTACTGGCCAAAGAATGTCATAAGGCCAGTATAGATTCAAGGGCAGGGAAGTGGAGCCCACCTCATGATGGGAAAAGCAGCAAAGTCACACTGGAACACACATGGACACAGGGAGGTCATTAATGCAATCCATCGACTACATATGTAACGATGACTAAAATGATGCTAAGGAATTCATGAAAATATTTCATCTGAGCCTCACAATAACCCTGTAAGTTCTACTATCAGTCTTTGTTCCCCAGATGAGGAAACTGAGGCCTAGAGAGGTTAAAAATTTTGCCTGTGATCTACCTGATGGAGTCAGGATTCAAACCCGAGACTCCAGTGCCTGAGCACCTAACCACTGTGTGATTTTTTTTCCAGCCTGGGCACTCCAAGAGAGAAAGGATGAAACGTGGCCACTACCTGCAAGGCGCTTACAGTCCTACTGGGCATGCATAACATACATCCATGAAGAATCAGTAACAGTACATGTCACTAAGCTACACTGGATAATTGCCCAGCAGGGAGTGAGGATAAATGTGGCTAAGACAAGAGACAGAAGCTTCCATGAATAGGAGGAGACTGAACTCAGCTTTGAAGGGTATGGACAGTGAATAGCAAAAGGAGAGGGGTTTCTGTTAATGGCATCCTCCTAACTTCTATGTAAAGAGCTTTCTGCCTCTTCCTTGCTTATAGAATAAACTTCAATCTCTCTAGAATGGCATGCAGTATTTCTAACATATGGCTTATAAGTTAGCATTTTTATTCAGCTGTGAGCAAAAGAAAATCTGACTAACACTGATTTTACTCAAATAAGGATTTTTTAAAATTAATTAATTTATTTTTGGCTGTGTTGGGTCTTCCTTGCTGCACGCGGGCTTTCTCTAGTTGCCGCGAGCAGGGGCTACTCTTAGTTGCGGTGCCCAGGCTCCTCATTGCAGTGGCTTCTCTTGCTGCGGAGCACAGGCTCTAGGTGCATGGGATTCAGTAGTTGTGGCACGCAGGCTTCAGTAGTTGTGGCTCACGGGCTTAGTTGCTCTGTGGCATGTGGGATCTTCCTAGCCCAGGGCTCAAACCCTATGATCTACATGATGGAGTCAGGATGTGTCCCCTGCATTGGCAGGCGGATTCTTAACCACTGCACCACCAGGGAAGTCCCAGGACTTTTTGTTTTTTATTAACACACAAGGCATGTGGGGGAAAACAGTAGCTAAATGATGTCATTGAGAAAGCAGGATATTTCTGTCTTTCTCCTCTGCCATCCTGCAAACATATCCTCATTCTTGGAGGGTCTCATGGTGCCAGGATAGCTGCTGTACCCAGAAATAATGATGTGTGCTCCTAAGTAGGAAGAAGTGGGGACAGGAAGCCCAAGATGAGTATGCCAGCACAGCCTGTCTACTTTTTAAATGCTTTCCCACGACTTCCACCAGCTTACACTCTCTTTACTCTCTTTGGCCACTAGTTGCTCATGCATAATTGCAAGGGAAGCTGGTATTTCAGTTTTCTAGCTCCATAATATGGGAAGACAAGACAGAAGGGGGCTCTGACTGGCTTTTCTGTGCCACACTCACACTGTTGACCTCAACCATGGTTCCTCAATGCTTTCCCCAGCCACCCCCATGAACCAGCAAACACAAGTCATCATTCCAAGAGCACTTCAATCAATTGCTCTCATGGCTCCCTTTTCTCGTGACGCCCTTGTCCCTTCATAGACTGTGGAAATTCTTCCCCAGTAGAAGACATGAGCACTGCCTTCTGTCAGGCTGACTCCATCCTTTCTTTGCTGCCGCTATTCTGGCACTCAGCACTTTCTGCCTTGGATTGCTCCTCTACTAGAAGGCAAACTCTTCAGGTCAGGGACCATGACTGATATTTTTCTTCTCCCTACAGCACCTCACGCAGCTCCTGGCACACGCAGACATCATGAAGGGTGTCTCCTTGACTCAGTGCACATGAGGATGAGACAAATAAGTCCTGCCCAGATAATTTCAGGCTTGTCAGGAGCAGATGATAGGTGCAATGGTGGTGCCATCAATACAACCAGGAGACTGCTGACCTCTGTCTCAGACTTGTTGAGTGTGAGCTGATCATTGAGCCCACAAATAGAAATTAAAAACAGGTATCTGGTTCCAGGAGAAAGGTCAGGATTTGAGTCGTAGGTTTAAACTCACGGGCAAAAAGGAAGATTCAAAGTGGAAAGGGCTGAGGCTTTCATCCACAGTCAGAGAAGACCAAGGGCAAAAAGGGAGGAGTGAACTCCAAAGAACAAGCAAATGTCGAAAGCAGTGCTGGGCAGGGAGATCAGCTCAGTGCTTTCTGACCGCCTGGAGGGGTGGGATAGGGAGGGTGGGAGGGAGACGCAAGAGGGAAGAGATATGGGAACATATGTATATGCATAACTGATTCACTTTGTTATAAAGCAGAAACTAACACACCATTGTAAAGCAATTATACTCTAATAAAGATGTAAAAAAAAAAAAAAAAAGAAAGCAGTGCTGGGCAATGACAAAGACATGATATCACAGAGATTTTGCCAGATAGGAAGTATTAGCTATATGTTCACCCAAGTGGTCAGTGTGTCCTTGTGAAGAGCAATGGAGGCCAGACTTGAGTAAGTATTTTCTGTCCAAACTCTAAATTTCAGGCTAGCTATGAATGGAGGCAATAGTTATGTACCTGCTATGAAGCAGTGAATAAATACATAAATTAGTCTGATTCCCGTACGTGGCAAACGACAGAACCCCGATTGAAATAGGCTAGAAACTAGTTTAAGTAGAAGAGAACTTATTGGTGCATGAAAGAGCAGGGATTGCTTTTGCTTCAGGCATGGCTGGATTCAGAGCCCAAGTAACGTCCTTAGGACCCTGTCTCTCTCTACCTCTCTCTCACCTCTCTTCATTTCTTGTTTTCTTTGAATGTTGAACTCATTCTCTCTAACTGTAGATGGTTTTCCTCATGCATCCAGGAAAGGTGACAGAAAATAACTTCCATCTACATCGTCTTTACAGCTTGTGATACCAAGACTGAGAGAGCTCTGCTCTCTGTCTAAGCACCTGAATATCAAATCTCAAGGAAGAATTTGATTGGCCTTTCTAGGTTTCCTGCCTTTCCCCAAGCCAAGGGAATAAAGAAAGCACTCTGACTGGCTGGGCTTAGGTCCTGTTTCAGCTACATGCAAAAGAGTCAATCTGGATTACTCTCTCACACCATGCACAAAAATAAATTCAAAATCAATTAAAGACATAAACATCAGACCTGAAACCATAAAACTTCTAGAAGAAAACTTAGGTAGTACTCTCTTTGACATAGGTTTTGTTGGTTTTTTTTTTTTTTTGGATATGTCTGTCTCTTCAAGCAAGGGACACAAAAGCAAAAATAAATGGGATCACATCAAATTAAAAAGCTTTTGAATAGCAAAGGAAACTATCAGCAAATGAAAAAGGCCACCTACTGAATGAGAGAAGATATTTGCAAACAATATATCTGATAAGGGGTTAATATCCAAAATATACAAAGAACTCATACAACTCAACATCAGAAAAACAAAAAACCTGATTAAAAAATGGGCGGAGGATCTGAATAGACATTTTTCCAAAGAAGACATACAGGTGGCCAACAGGTACATGAAAGGATGCTCAACATCATTAATCATCAGGAAAATGCAGATCAAAACCACAATGAGCTATCACCTCACACCTGTCAGAATGGCTATTACCAAAAAGACAACAAATTACAAGTGTTGGCAAGGATGCAGAGAAAAGGGAATATGTGTACATTTCCACCAACTTTGTATATGGTTGATGGGATTGAAAATTGGTACAGCCACGATGGAAAACAGTATGGAGATTCCTCAAAAAATTAAAATTAGGGCTTCCCTGGTGGCGCAGTGGTTGAGAATCCACCTGCCAATGCAGGGGACACAGGTTTGAGCCCTGGTCCGGGAAGATACCACATGCTGTGGAGCAACTAAGCTCGTGTACCACAGCTACTGAGCCTGCACTCTAGAGCCCGCAAGCCACAACTACTGAGCCCGTGTGCCTAGAGCCCATGCTCTGCAACAAGAGAAGCCACTGCAATGAGAAGCCCACACGCCACAACGAAGAGTAGCCCCCCGATTGCCACAACTAGAGAAAGCCCACGTGCAGCAACAAAGACCCAACGCAGCCAAAAATAAAATAAAATAATAAATAAATTTATTTTAAAAAATTAAAATTAGAACTACCATATGATCCAGCAATTCCAGTCCTGGGTATTTATCCAAAGAAAATGAAAACACTAATTTGAAAAGTTATATGCATACTTATGTTCATTGCAGCATTATTTACAATAGCCAAGATATGGAATCAACCTAAGGGTCCATCAATAGATGAATGGATAAAGAAGATGTGACATATATATGTATACATACACAGAATAGAATACTACTCAGCCATAAAAAAGAATGAAATCTTGCCATTTGCAACAACATGGATGGACCCAGAGGGTATTATGCTAAATGAAATAAGTCAGACAGAGAAAGACAAATACTGTATGTGGAATCTAAAAAACAAACAAATGAACAAACATAACAAAATAGAAACAGAGTTATAGATACCGAGAACAAACAGTTGCCAGCAGGGAGGGGGTTGGGGGGAGGATTGAAATAGCAGGGGAAATTAAGAGGTACAAACTTCCAGTTACAAAATAAATGATTCATGGGTATGAAATGTACAGTGTGGGGAAAACAGTCAATAACTATGTAATATCTTTGTATGGTGATATGTCATAACTAGACTTATGGTGATCATTTTGAAAGGTATAGAAATATCAAAACACTATGCTGTATAATAGGAACTAGCATAGTGTTGTAGGTCAATTACACTTCAACAACAAACAAACAAAGAAACTCATAGAAAAAGAGATGAGACTTGTGGTTACCAGAGGTGGGATGGGGGAAGGGGGAATTGGATGAAGGCAGTCAAAAGTTTACAAACTTCCAGTTATAAGTATGTGCTAGGGATGTAACGTACATGATAAATGTAATTGACACTGCTGTATGTTGTATATGAAAGCTGTTAAGAGAGTCTATCCTAAGAGTTCTCAGTACAAAAAAATGTTTTTTCTATTTCTTCAATTTTGTATTTATGTGAGATGATGGAATTCACTCAACTTATTGTGATAATCATTTCATGATGTATGTAAGTGAAATCATTATGCTGTACACCTTAAACTTATACAGTGCTGTATGCCAATTATATCTCAATAAAACTGGAAGGAAAAAGAAAAAGGAAAAAGAAGTAGCTCTGCTACTGGAAGAAGCTCTCGAGGATAAGGGATTCTAGACACGGGAAAACAACAAGTCTTCTTTTATAAGGCCTTTACAGGCTTTCACAAATTGGGCCCTGCTTCGTGAATCCTGGTGGATTCAGACACACAGAGCTTATCAATAATTCAACTTTGAGGAGCAGCTTGACTCACTGCCCCTGCTGCCCACTTGCCTGTTTAGCTAGTAAACAGCCTCTTTACTTCCCTCTGGGCATTCAGACAAACCCCAGGAAGATGAACTAAACGGAGCCATGGGCCGGTCAGTCTCAAGGCTCATTATTTCTGGTGACTGGCTTCAGCCCATTTGGGATTTTATTTGATTCCTCTTCATGCCTTGCTGAGTTGCATCTTAGATTAGCACCCTGCGTGCTACATCCTCTGGGCCTGGAAAAACCCCGGTGTAACCTCCTTACCAAGTTCCCATGACTGGGTCTCCACTCTTCCGTTGAATAGCCACCTGTACTAGAGCTATCTGCAACCAAATACGGATCTCTACTCACTCGTCAAGGCTTCTTCCTATGACTACTGGTTGGACCAACCCTGTGCTACCTCTGGAGGCTGGTTCAGACTCTGAGTTCCACACCCACTGGCCAATCCCCAGTTATGACCGCTACTAACATCTCTAAAAAACCTCCTCAGTCCCTAAACATAAAGGGCCACATGGAACAGCACTCTTGGAAGCACCCAAACTGTGTTTATTGCACTATAAACATTTGATCTTCCCTGTGGAACCATGCAGAAGTGGGAATAATGCTCAACTTCCCTACTGGTTTATCACCAGGGCCTTTGCAGAGTTTATACTGCTGGGTATGAAGGTACTGGATCCCTCTTAAAACAGATCCTGCCCTTTCTGCCTGAGCCCCTTTTTCCATAGAGTTCAGACCTTGTCATGGGGTACCATCTGATTCCCTCCATCTCTTAATGTCTCTTTCTAGGCTCTTCCATGCTGATGCATACAAATAGACTCTCTCAGGTCTGCCCTACTAGTTTGCCAAACATGCCTGAACATGAACTCCAGCAAAAGAAGAGGCCTGGGTTCAGGTTGAAATCTCTGCTACAAGAAGAGGCATGTTACTGGAAACTGTTTCCCAGTCTGGTCTACACTACTAAAACATTCATGGTGTGTGTACTGGATACCTGTCTGTCACACACCACTTCACAGCCTCTCAGCCCCGTCTCCTACTACAGCCCCCACTGCTGCTGCATCGAGTCTCGTGGAGTCTTTGTCCAGCTTCCCATGGGTGTAAATCTGATAGTGTCTCACCTGTGCCTCCATCACACACCTCTTGCTTTCCATCCCAAGACTTCTCTTATGCCAGGTGCAATACACCAAGGGGAATATTGGTACTACCACATTGCAACCCAGAAGTAAGAGGGTCAATAATGCCATGGGCCCACCACCGACCAATAGATGACAGAAGCTAATGAATACATAGTTCCTTTTTTTTTTTTTGTCTTCCAGGTAGGCATTTTTGAGACACAATTCATAAGCCTCCTCAGAAGGTTCCAGTGAGATAGAACAGAGTTGTCTGCAGTAGTGGTCAAACCAACAACACATCCTTGTATTGGGTTTTCCTCTTTCCCTGTCGCATTCCCTTTTCTCCTGCTCCGCCTCTTTGGGATCACTGTTTTGCTTTTTTTGTTTTGTTTTGTCTGTGTTGGGTCTTCATTGCTGTGTGCAGGCTTTCTCTAGTTGCGGTGAGCGGGGTCTATTCTTTGCTACGGTGCGCGGGCTTCTTATTGTCGTGGCTTCTCTTGTTGCTATAGGCGCGCAGGCTTCAGTAGCTGTGGGACGCGGGCTCAGTAGCCGTGGCTTGCGGGCTCTGGAGCTCAGGTTCAGTAGTTGTGGCACACGGGCTTAGTTGCTCCACAGCATGTGGGATCTTCCTGGACCGAACCCACGTCCCCTGCATTGGCAGGTGGATCCTTAACCACTGCGCTACCAGGGAAGTCCTAACTCCCTTGTTTTTAATAAAGGACTTTGAATCCAAACTAATGAAAGACAAGTAAATCACTGGGATTAAATCAAGACCACAATGTAACCCCTCATGCCATTAATCAATTAACTGTGTCTCAGCCAGAAGTAGATACCCATGGGAGCTCTAAGCATCTAAAGGGCAAAAATTACATTCTTGCCACACAGTTCAAATACCAACGAAATCACGCCCGAGCATGGAGACTACTCGCGAGACACTGGAGGGACGATAGCGCTGTAGCGGAAGAGTCTGGGAGGGTAACAGCCAGGGCGGGAACTGAGGAGCGGAGGAAGTCCAATTCAGGGCCAGGTCTTGCAGGTCACTGATCTACACAGTCAGAACCCCCACAAGGCCTCCAAAGACCCACAGTGTGCTGCCAGCTTTGGGCAGCGACGTGCCAGCAGGGGTAGCCTGAGACACGGTACCCACCGTGGTGAGAGAACCACAGGCATGGGTGGGCAGCTAAGAGGTGCTGGTCCCTTCCTCTCTCCCTCCTCCCTGCCCAATGCACTGGAGGAGCCCGAGCCTAGGAAAGGGTGGAGGAGAGAAGCTGGGAACCAGAATAAGATTCCAACTATATGGACCTAGCTTTTTAAGCTGTAAATTTCTACAGTCTGCCCTAGATTTTGCTGAAGGATAGAAAAAGGGATTAGATACAACATTGTTCAAAGTACTGATTGGGAAAAAAAAGGAATCCATTACACGTTTGTGCCCTAATATGTTGACATCCTTCAGTTAACCACTTACTATGATATCAGTGATGATAGATGATAAATACAGAGCAAGAGAGAGAGAGAGAGATACATACATACATACCTACAATAGACCAAGAGTCAAATAATTTTTTAGTAGGATAAAAATAGCTACATTCACAGGTGGATTTCTGCTATGCCTTACATTGAACCAGATGTGTTACCTGTTAATCCATTTCATCCTAACAACAATAGCACATTATCCCCATTTCTCAGATAAGGAAACTGAGACTTTAAGAGGCTTGAGTAACTACCCTGAGATCATACAGTTTGTTAGCGGCTAGTAACCTACTCTTATTGCTTATCCTAAAACTGAATCATTAACTCAACCTAGTCCTACTTTCTACCATCTCATTTTATAAATATTTAAAGTTAGTCCCAGAGAAATTTAAAAACTTGACCAAAGTTGTTATTATTCACTAGCAGAGAAAAGATTTCTAACATAAAAAGGTCTTCTAATTTTTGGTCTTTTAAGTTTTTTTTGTTTGTTTTTTTGTTTGCTTTTTTTGCGGTACGCGGGCCTCTCACTGTTGTGGCCTCTCCCGTTGTGGAGCACAGGCTCTGGACGTGCAGGCCCAGCGGCCATGGCTCACGGGCCCAGCCGCTCCGCGGCATGTGGGATCTTCCCGGACTGGGGCACGAACCCGTGTGCCCTGCATCGGCAGGCGGACTCTCATCCACTACGCCACCAGGGAAGCCCGGTCTTTTAATTTTTTACTACAGGGCTTCTAATAAGGCTACTAAAAGAAAGGAAAAAATTGCAAATATGCCCATTGTGCACTTTTGTTTTAAACAGCAATTGTCATTGTCTTAAGAGGTCACAGTACGAGGTAGATGGCTGGCTCTGGCTGTGCTCTTGCTAGGGGAAGAGAATAGAGGGGCCTTGTAAAATTCTAACCTACCTGTGAAGTTCAAAGGCACTATTATCCTTTCTGCTATCGGCACTATACTACTGGGTGCATTCCCAGCACCTAGCACTGTGCCGGGCACATAGTAGGCACTCAATCAATGCTTGCTGAACGGGTATTCAATATAAATATATCAGTATACTGTGGACAAAATAGAAATCAATGTGCTCTGAACCAAAAAAATACATTCTTTCCCCCTTAACATTGTGTAGATAATACTAATAAACAGGTTTGCTTTTAAATTTTCCCCAGCTCACATCAGTGCAACTTTTATTTGCATCTGTAGTATGGATGTACACAAATAGGCTCATCTGTCAATTCTTCTGAGCTAATACTCATGACATCATGACCTGTCACCAAACACCAAGGCCAGATCTTCTAAGTCAGTCTTACTCCCTTTGTGTATTACTTGTTCCTTTGTGTGAGAGATACACACACACACACACACACACACACACACACACACACACACACACACACACATATATATATAAATTATATACATCAATGTATATCTTACAAAATATATATAGAACTTAGATTTCAGGAGTTGATCATTTACCCCCAATGATGGGTGAGGGGCAAGACCCTGCTCACCTCTGAAAGGCCTGTGCAGAAACTTATAACATGACATGGGAATTTTCTTTCCCTCCCTTCTGTTAAATTCTAACTCACCTCCCCTCACCCACATGGCAAGTCTAGCTGTCTGCCCCAGGCAGCCTCTGCCAGCCAGGCCAGGCCTGATCTTGTTCTCTGAATGCCTGAAGTAGGGAGGCCTAAAAGGAAATATTGCTCTCATTCCAAAGTTGCTTTGTCTTCATGGGGAAAATTTTTTTTCGGAGAAAGGTAAACGCAGCCAATCTGAGAAATCTTAGTTGATTATTTACTATTACTTAACCTTCGAAAGAGTCGACTGCAAAAGAAAGGGCAGGTATTTATACAGTTCACAGCCCAGGAACGTCTTTTCCTCTGCATACCCAGCCGAGCTAAGCTATTTAGCTTGGTCTTATGCATAAAGAAGCCAATCCTATGACCCTCTGCATTTCTCCGCATGCCTAACAGTGAACATTCAAAGTCGACTTGCTAACAAGGCTGGAGGAGTTAGGTTTTACATCATTCCTGAATTACCGATGGAGCTTTGCAAATCAGCTTTACCTGTGCACGTGACTATCCTCAGCTAATCTTTACCACATAGAAGAAAGGCTGTCAATGTAAGGGCCAATGAAGACTTATGTAATTTTTTTTTATATAATTTTTTTTTCTCAAAGCAGAAGGTCAAAACTCAAATGTGATTTTACTGTTTTGAAATAATGGTTCTGGAGTTTCAGAGTATCATTTTATGGGACTTGAGTTTTCAGACGACCAAATCTTTGTGCAGAGGTAAGAACTGTTCTGCTTTAGAAATACTATTATTAATCACCTGAAGCAAGTACTCAAAATACCTAAATGCTATCTGCAAAATAGGCAATAATGCCATGTAGAAACTCATGCTGAGGGCTGTCATTTTAAAGGGTATAAGGAGCACCATCCATCCCTCTTGGGGTCCTAAAAAAATACAGTAAGTGAAAGTGGAGTGGTTTATCAAAGATGACACATGGTAAACAGACTTAACACCAGCATTAACAGTGCACTTGTTTTTATGACTATATCAGTTAGGAATAGCAATTGGATGCAAATAACAGAGGTACTATTAGTGGCTAAAGCAAGTCGGTGGTTTATTCTTACACATCAAGTTGGAAGGTGTTCAATCATTAGGGACCCAAGACTTCCCTCTCTGTCTTCTGCCATCCTTAACCACATGATCCAAGATGGTTGCTGAAGTCCCAGATATCCCATCCATATCCCAAGAAAGGGGAAAGAAGAGAAAGATGAAAAGGAAAGGTGAAAAGGGCAAAAGGAGTGTTCAAGCTTGTTTCCCAGAAGCCTCATCCGTAGAGTTGCCAATTTGGTAAATGAAAATACTAATATATTACATGGGGCATACTCATTAAAAATTATACATTGTTTATCTGAAATTCAAATTTAACTGGGAAACTAATATCTTATCTGGCAATGCTGCCCTCCCAACAACTCTTTAGGCCTCATTAGCCACCCCTACTGGTAGGGAGGCTGGGAAATGCAGTCTTCAGCCAGGCATAGAGCTGTTTTACTAAAGAAGAAATAAGAATAGTGGCTAAAGAGCCGACAGTCTTTGCAGGAGTCAGAGTGAGCCTGGGAAAAGGACAGGGCCTCATCCAGGTTCCACACCCTCCGAGCAGCATTTCTTAACTACATCAGCCCCTCATGGTCACTCTGGCCTCTGAACACCTATGGCTCTTTTTGCCTCAGTTCTAGATACAAAGTAAAGATATCGATTTTTAATAAACACACAAGAATTGATATATTCAGGGGGCTACTATCTTCTTCAAAGGGGTTAGACCCTAACAGTGCTGCCACCCTTTAAAATAGTTTTGGAGTTTTGATCCTGTGATGCAGAAGTCTTTCCTTACGAGGGATACTGGAAACTGAAGTTGCAGGAAAGACCAGGGAGGCCTTGGAAATTTGTTGTCTCTGAGTAGAAACATTCAACAAATTCCATTGTACATCAGTCTTACACTATGCCTTCCCAGAGCTTCCTTCCGTCATTATAAGAACACAAGATTATCTTCTGGAATGTCAACAGCTCCAGCCAGTAGGGACAGAACTGGACAAAGCAGCCTGTTTAGGAAACTGGCCTTGGAAAGCTCAGAGGCCTCTCACCACTCAATCATCTGTGGTCTGATCGATCCATTAGGGCATGGTTTATACTGTGTTGCTTCCTTAAAATAAAGATAGGGAACAATGGGGGAAAACAGGAAATTAAAATTCTCCCCAGGTTTCCCTTGAAAAATTCTCATTTTGGGGTCCATTTTGCCTGATAATGACTGCCTATGGTTCCTACCCACTATAACCTAGGCTTCCATCCCTTTTCCCTGGCTCCTACCTGGATGAACTTGGGAGTTTTATAAGGGTCAGTCTTTATCTATAAAAAAACACATTCAGCCTATCTGCAGGTGCCTTCCCTGGGATAACTGTATAGTCAGCAAGCTTTCAAACATAGGGATCAAATTACTTTTCTAAGACTGAACCTGAAAATCATTTTTCTAAGATTGAACCATTTCTATGGTTCAACACCTTTCCTGGATGGTTGCTGGGCAAACATCTCCATGTACGTGCCGATGACAGTAAACACATTACACGTATTCAGCCTGGGGTTTAACCACATTCAATTCTGAGTTTGTCACATGCTCTCTTGCTATTTATAATGCTTTGGGTCAGCTACGTGATACTTAATAAAATTTGCCTCCAGGCTGTCCTGCAGGGAAAATGACCTATCTGGGGGGAATGCTGTACCAACTTTGTAACCTCTGACGATTGCCCGATAGTCCTCTGAAAAGGTTGCAGGACTGGAGCAAACGAAAGTCCATGCCGCTTCCTGGCACTGAAGGGCACCAAGTGCTTTAGTGTAAATAGAATGATATCCCCTGCTTTCGGGGGGCCTTTCCAGCCAACGACTCCCGCATTGGAGCAACTGTAGACAGCACTGAGCAATGTGGAAATTCAGCCTCCGCTCAAGGTCAGAACAGGCAGTTCTAAAATCACCAATGATGATTTTACCAACCTTTCATTTATTTCGGAAGCAAGAAGAGAACACAACAGAGGCAAGAATGGATCTATGGGATGGAAATAATGAGCCATTTATAACCCAAAATGAGACTGCCAGGAAAAACAAACACACAAAAAAGTACATTTTATCAGAAGCCTGCGCTGCCCAAGGTTAGTGGGGTACAAGGTACTGCGTGTTCAGCTTCCTGGGCCAAGAGCTACAGTAAGTACTCCCCCCAACTCCCGCCCGGGCTGCTCCTCTCCTGTCAGCTGGATCAAGCAGCCTTAACCACCTGGTGAAGAGCTTTAGTGTTTTCTAAGTGTGTGCTGGGTGGATGTTTCACATTTTTGATAAAGATGTGGAGTCATGTTGCAACACTTAACAAGTGCTCCTGCGTAAGCGTTGCGCAATTCCAAGAGGCCCAGGGCTCCATGCACCAGCGGGGCTCCACAAACCCACAACTTATGTAATGCATGAGCGCGCCCTCAGGCTTCTCCTCGCATCCTTCGGAGGAATTTTCAGGCTCCGAACTTGGCTCTGGTTTGCGGCAGTTCTTTGCCCCAAAGGCGCGTGAAACGGCTTAGGTGTTGGCACCTGCCGGTGAGGCGGAGATGACTGCCAGGGGCTGATCCCTCTTTGGCGGCAGCACAGAGAAGGCTGGCTCTGGTCCTTAGATGGCCTCTGTCTACCCTGAAGCACCCTGCTGAGAGGGGGAATGAGGACTTTTCATCTAAGGAAGTCTAGGCCAGAAGATTGAACTGGGACTGCTTTGATAGGGCAAGGCATCCTAGACATGCCAGGAGCACTGTTAAATGGTTAGCACACAGCCCCTTTGCACGATGACAGATTCATCGTGTGCCCTCCTCGAGCCCACCTGGAGCAGAGCTATAAAGTAGGTGTGGTGCGGGTTTGATGCCCTCTCACCTCCAATCACTGTACCCGTGCCTGCCTCCCGGCTTGGCTTTTGTTTCCATCCAGGCTTCCACTCACCCCACAAAGCTTTTGAGCCCCTGCTCTGTGCCAGGTGCTGTGCTGAGCACTGGGCACCAGGCAGGGCTTTCACAGCACCCGGTGACGCCCTGCGGTGCACGCGAGTGCTTCAGGGACCTCCTCTCCCGGGTTGCTCTCAGCCCCACCGTGTCCCCAAACCATCCCTCTCTCCATTCACCTCCAGTGACTCTCTCCGTCTCCTCCCTTTTGGGCTGGGGCTATTTCTTTATAGTTCTTATCACAGTGATCTAACAAGTTACTCTTATACAAGTGTTGCTTTTGGTAATCACTGCTTCCTCGTGGGAGTTTCTGCACTTTAAAAAGTGATGGTTAGAAGAAACAATATGTTCCATGAGGCGAACCAGGGGCTAACTACGGAATTTGAAACAGGGAATAATATATTGTCTGAGCAGAGACTCCTTCCCATTTCACCAGGGACAGACGTTGCTTCTTCCACCTCTTCACTTATTGGTGAACTCTGTGTGTGGTGGTTGAAAGAATAAATTCTGGAGCTGAACGATGTAGGCTCAAATCCCAGCTTTGCAAGTTATAATCTTAGGAAAGGTATTTGATCTTTGTTCCTTAATTTCCCCCTATGAAAAGAGGGATGGTAGAAATAGCTAAGTATATCTCACAGGGTGGTTTGGGGATGACCATAAATTAGTAAGTATGATATTTTTATAATACTGGCATGCACAGTTGAGTACTCTAGAAATATGTCCATTTTGATTTTTCATGGGACCAGTTCTATCCTTTCTACATTGCAGATTCTCACGTGAGTTGTTGCACCAAAAGAGGACATGTAATTCAGTGCTGTAGTTTCGTCATCTGCAAAATAGGAAGCAGTGATTGAATGAGGATGTGGGGGCAGAGGATCAGTCAGGTGACCAGATTCCGGTCTGTGTTCTTTACTAACTTTCTGACCTTGGAGAACTCATTAACCTCTCTGCAGCCCAGAAATTGGACTTTATCTGCATTTTCCAAACTCAGGTTATTCAAATAACACTTGTAGAATCATTACCATATCCCCGAATCACATCCTGCCTCTTACTTGATATTTTCCTTCAGATAATCTTCAAATCAACTCACTTTCATATGTAGCCTCACAGTAAGAGGGAATATCCATATAGTCAAGGGTTAGATGTGGTAATTATAGATTTTTCTAACACATGTTTAAATAAATACCTAATGAAATTTTAAAATATTTTTATAATATCTAAATCAGCTTGCAGGCCACCTGTGAGGTGTACACACCATTTTAGCAAACTCTGGATTAAATGTTCACTATGGATCCAGCAGCTCTAAAATCCTCTCGGGTACTGTTATATAATTTTCATGTGGTTATTTATCTTTGTATGTGTTTCTTTATATCATTTGCCTAATTGAGGGCACAGACTATGGCTTATACCTCTTTAGGCACCCAGCACCTAGAAGAGTGCTTGGTAAATATTTAATTTTAAGTTATAAGTATATGTATACATACCTACAAATATATCTGTGACCTACTAACCCCAGGCCAATATTGAAAACACTCATTTCTTATTCTCCACATCAGTATTACTGTGTTCCTCGGGTCTTGTTCACTAAATGAAGTGAAGCATGTGGAGTTCCAGGCTGTGAGTGAGCACTCAGGAAATGTTAGCTTCCCTGATCGCCTTCCCTCTTCCTGTGCTCTTTGTTAGTGTAGCTGTTTGTCCATGTGAAAATGAACCCACTTCCTCAGGAGGTTATAGCCCTGGTTATTGTTGGGTTAGAATAATTGTTGTCCTCAGTGCCAGCCCTAAAAGCATTCGTTCCCAGGTCTAGAAATGTCTGACCTATGGAAGAAACTGTGTTTCTAAATGCTATTATTGAAGAGGTCTCAAGAAATTGGTGATTTACTGAAATCTCATCAGTAAAAATTTAATGTGCACCCACAATATCATGGCACGGTCCTGGGTTCATAGCATGAGCAGTTTCTCAATTTCTCAACATTTGTTAAACATTTCTGTGTCAGTAATTTGGGAGATACAAATCTGAATGAGACTATTAGGCTGTGAAGAGATTAGTAGACTGTGAGTGACTTGAAAGCAAGGAATATGTCTTATTCATCTTTACATCCCCCAGGGCTTAGCGAAGGATCCACATGTGGCAGCAATGCATTAAATATTTGTTCCATAAATGAACAAATGAAAGAATGAAGACACCAGTCTAGCACTTAAAGAGCTCACACTCTGAGAAGAGAGAAGGCATAGACAAATGAAGCATTAATTAACAGTAAGCCTAACATTACAAGAGATAACACAGGCTACTAAAGGTTAAATGAAGGGTATACTGTCATATACCCTCTCCCAAAACACGTGTTGATTCAGAAAAGAATGTGTGTTAGTTGCCACTCTTCTGCACTTATCATCACCCCCACCCCACCCACCCTGCGCACCCATGAGCCCGACTTCAGAGGGAGGTTGCTAGGTTGCTGTCATGTGACTGGTTTCTAAAGGCCACCAAGTTTATCAGCTCCTGGGAACGAGCAGGGTATTATTTAATGTAGATAAATCAATGGGTGTTTATCCTCTCAATCATTCTTCAGCCATCCACAGGCAAAGAAAGAAATGGCAATGATGACTCTTTAATAGCTAAGGAATTAGAATGTAAGAGAAGTTAGAAGGCTTTAATTAATGATTTTGCAGGTCAGGGTGACCCTTCAACATGAAAGGACATTTGCCATGACTTACTGGGGAGAGGTACTGGGCTTTCTACACAGCTCTCTAGGATTCCAAGCTGTCACCATAAAAATAGCACCCCCAATCAATGTTTTTATTATTCATTAGTTACTGAAATCCTCTTCCCAAATGCACACTTAACTGAAAGATGTCTTCTTCTGTAGGGTTTTAAACCATTTAGTCCATGAATCAAACCATATATTTCAGCCTGTTTCACTGGGCACTGATATCACCACCAGCAAAACCCTAATTAATTGGGAAGAATGACATTTCCTTTAGAATTCTTTTTTAAAAATGATTTGCATACCAGGCCAATAAAAATTTCAAACAGTGCAAAACATTAGGAGTGGAAAATAAATTTCTATCAACCTCTGGAACCCAGTCTCACAGTCTTTTCCATAGAGGCATCCACTATTATATTTCTTGGGTATCCTTCCAGAAATTTTCTATGTATATACAAGCATATGTGCCTCTCCCTTTCTTATACATACTCCTCTGTTCCTTAGTGAAACTTAACAAGATATTGTGGAGTTTACTGTAAATCCTTACACTTAGACTTACCTCTTTCATTTCAACAGCTGCACTATATTCCATTGTATGGATGTCCCAAAATTTACCCAGCCCCCTACCAATAGACAAATGGGTGGTTTCCAATCCTTCGTTCCCACAAACGTATTTTTGCACATATCTGAATCGAGTGATGAATCAACGCCTTAAAATGGAATCGCAGTCAAAAGATATGTGAATTTTAATTCTAATAGACATTATCAAACAGTGACACTCAAATTTTGATGAGAATTGCCAAAAGTAAAGTATTTCTTCATGCCAGAAACAAGGCAAAGGCTATATTTTATTTTAAACTTTTTAATACCTCAGGCAAGCAGCTCATATTTTTTTACGAAACTCATTTGCCAATGTCTTGCCCACCTAAACACACACACACACAGACATTATTATGAATCCATTCAAAAAGTACTTTGAGAACAACTCGCTAAAGGAGGAACTTGCCAGAACTTTCTTACCACCACAGTGCGTGAGTGTTGCAATGGGGTTAGCTCACAAATACCACACATTCTCCACTGTGTCCTTGCTGTGTTGACTACCCTTTGTGGCCTTGGTCATTTAGCAACACCACTTTATTTTTCTTCTGTAACCAAAGGTCAGTTTACAACCCTGCTCCCTCCCTTCCTCCTCCGCATCACCAGGCACATCATTTCTTCTCACCAGCGTTCCCTCACAAAAGTAACCATTCTTAAAATGTCAGGTCAGGCAGGTTACGGATGCATCCATGAAAGGGGCCCTGTCACAATGGAACTTTGAATTATTTAATTTTCTATTACCTGTGGGAGTGAGTTCATGAATGACAATCTCATACTCTGTTCAGCTGCCACTTTCCTTGCTGGCTTCCTGTATTAAAAATAAATAAATAAAATAAAATAGGTGAAGAGACCCAGAACCTTCTCTCCAGTTTCTCTAGTATTTACCCAGCACACACTCTGTGCTACAATCTCCAGGTGGGGCTCCTTTCCTATTTGCTCTTGTAACATGAGAAACGTGTGGAGGTTTTGTGTTTGTTTTGTCACCAGCTGTAACCATTTTCTTTTCTCTGCCTCTTGACTACAAACCCATAACCTTCCGGTAACCACTGAAAAACTACATCTGACCAGGCTGAACGGAATAAAGTCATTTTGGTTCCGTTGGTGACAACCAATTAAATAAATGTTCTGCTTACATTTAGATGGGTTGTAAATTTAAGAAAACGGCTCACGCCCTACTTCAAATATTTTGGGGTCCATGGCACCATGAAGTAATTGCTGTAGTATGAGTAACCAAGGAGCTTCCTTTTAACATTTACCTCAGGGTCATTCTCAAAGAGCCAGAGACCGTGGATGAAAAAAAAAATTTGATTCAGACTCTGCAAGGAGGCAATGTCAATATACCCATGTTCTGAGCTGTTTAAGCTTCTTATAGCCCTGCTCGCTCAGGAAGCAATGGAAATGCTTCCATTTAAAAGATCTTCTATTTAAAATGAAAGCAAGAAACCACTGCACTATGCTGACACCTTGTTGGTAAACTTCAAACTCACGTTAAATCCTGCCTGTGAAGGAGTTTGCGAGTTGGTGCTGCTGCCCTTGATCCTGCCATACAGGGTCACCAGAAGCAGGACCCTGGGGACTTAGGAAAGGGGATGAGGCTGGACAACAGGTAGGAGCCACCAAACTATGCCAGATCAGGCTATAGAAACCTTGAAAGGAACACTCCAAATGCAATCAACTGTCCTAATCCTTCTGCACAATGGAGAGGTTTCCAAATCAAGACCATTCCCCACTTTTAGGCACTTACACCAAAGACACAAATATCCCTTTGGCAATGGACTTCTTTATTTTCTATGTCCTTTTATTCAACAAGCATGTATTAGTCACGTTTTATGTGCTAGGCTTTCACCTAGGTGCTGTACAAAGACTAAAAAGTCATCAACTCTGCCCCATAGCGTGCGCTCATTAAACAATGTTGAATGAATGAATCAATGATTGCATGAATGAAGGAATAAAGCTTACAATCAAGTAAGGGGAGAAAACACAGATAAGCAGGTGGTAGATATAGAATACAGTGGTGTGAGTGGTCAGTGCTACCCAGGGTAGTAGAGAAAGGCCTCAGGCTTGAGGTGACATTAAATAGGTAGTAGCCAGATAAATGGGGGAGGAAGAGGTCTTTAATGTAGAAAGTGAAAGAACATAGCATGAGCTAAGATCTAAAGCAGAGATGAGCAGACTAGAGCCCATGGACCAAATATGACCTACCACCTGTTTTTGTAAATGAAGTTTTATTTGGACACGGTCATGCCCACCCATGTACATTTAGTCCATGGCTGCTTTCACGTTACAACAGCACCACCGATTAGTTGCAACAGAGACCACAAGATGCACAAAATCTAATATGTTTACTAAATATTCAGGAGCCTGTAGGACAGTCCCAATTGCTGGACCTTGGTGGTCCTAAAAGAGGCTTGGTGAGAGATGAGACAGAAATGGGAGAAGGGACCAAATCCTGAAGGCTCTTTTATGCTGTATTAAGACATTTGGTACCAGTGGGGAGAAGGGAGGGGGGAGGGGCAAGATAGCAGTAGGGGATTAAGAGGTACAAACTACTATGTATAAAATAAATAAGCCACAAGGAAGTGTTGCACAGGGAATATAGCCAATATTTTATAATAACTATAAATGGAGTATAAGCTATAAAAATTTTTAATCACTATGTTGTACACCTGAAATTAACATAATATTATAAATCAACTATAACTCAATTAAAAAAAAAAGAAATTTGGTCTTGACTCTTTAATAAATGGGTAAAAAAAGCAGTTTTGCATTTAGAAATGTTTCTCAGGCATCAAGATAGGTAAGAGAGATGTAAAATTACAGCAGAAGACCAGCTCTCCGAACCTTACGTCTCTGCCATATTCCTTGATTCAACAAACGTCAGAGAGCTTAATGTTTGCCATTATACATCTTGTCGTATGCTTGGGAAAGAGAACGTGGCACACAGAGACAATCGATGTCTATCGAATAAAGGAATTAAGGAAGGGTTGAAGACAATATTTTAATAGCATCATTATTAAAAATTTTCCTGAATAGGCTGCCTCTGTTATGAAACCACTAGCTGAGACTCCCGCTGGTCTCCAGTTTCCACACTAGTAGACACTGAGATCCAGGCATGAGGAGGTTAATAGTGAAACACAAACCAGAGAGAAATTCCTTCCCTTCGTCTCCAGTGCCAACATCATCAAATACCAGCCACTGGCTGAACCAGTGTTTATTCATGCTCAGTGGCCTAATGAGAGGGGATGGGACAAGAAGCAGCTCTGCTAATAACTGTCATAAAAATAATAATATCACTTGGCTTCATGTGGCATTTTTCACTGGAAAATCTTGAATCATTTTTTTCTCTTGGGTAACATTTCCATTCTATTTCCACTAAAGGAAAAACCAAAGCATAGAGAGAGGTTGTGACTTGCCCAAGGTCACTGAGCTAAGTAGAAAGGCAGTTTTTAAAGGCTGAGAAGGATTTGGGGATATGTGAAATCCAGTTTCCTTCCTAGCCTAGAACGGTTCTGGTTCATGACTCAGGAAGGAACACAGCATGATCCAAGCTCAGTGTCTCTTCTTTTTTTTTTAACATCTTTATTGGAGTATAATTGCTTTACAATGGTGTGTTAGTTTCTGCTTTATAACAAAGTGAATCAGCTATACATATACATATGTCCCCATATCTCTTCCCTCTTGTGTCTCCCGCCCTCCCACCCTCAGTATCCCACCCCTCTAGGTGGTCACAAAGCACCAAGCTGATCTCCCTGTGCTATGTGGCTGCTTCCCACTAGCTATTGGTTTACCATTTGGTAGTGTATATATGTCCATGCCACTCTCTCAGTTTGTCCCAGCTTACCCTTCCCCGCCCCCCGTGTACTCAAATCCATTCTCTAGTAGGTCTGCGTCTCTCAGTGTCTCTTAAAAACGAGTCATGTTAGAGGAGACTCAGGCACAAGCGTCTGTGTCAGGTGAATATTTCAATGTCACACATTGTCCTGCCCATCAGATTCCAACACCTATCCCTAAACTCCATCACTGACAAAGAAGGGCCTCTCAGAAGATCCAGCCTATGGAAGTGGGATCTGGCTTGGGGGTGTTTGACCTTTCTGACGATTCCCCTAGCTGTTTCCCCCTATGAAGTCCAGGCCTCTCCATTCCTTTATTCATCCGAAGCCTCTGCCTAGGGAACCCACAGGTCTGTGATGATCCTGGGATATGCCATTTGTCCCAGTGTAATTAGCAATAAATCCCCCTTTTACTCTAAAAAATGCCCTAGGTTGAACCATAAATTAACTGTATGATCACTATAGCTCTGACAAATCAGGAGGCTTCTACATTTAATCCAGAAGTCTTCCTCTAATCATGATTATTCTATCTCAGCTGCTTTTGTTTCCTAGACCCAAGCTTGCAGTCAGTTCAGGGATCTCCTCTGATGGGTAATCTAATTTCTACACAAATGAGTTTGCTACCCAGCCCATAGAACAATTAATTACTAATTGCTAGAAATTACTTCCTCACCTTGTGCCACAATCTGCCTTTTCATATCTTTCACATGTTGATCTTCACACTATTCTCAAGAAGCTGACAAATCAATCCCTCTTCTGTTCGATAACAGAGCCCCCTAAAGTCCTCTGTTCTCTAGCACAGATACCCCCAAGCATCAGGTACAAATTCTAGCAGAACTTTTAGAAATGTGGCTTCAGAATCAGACATACCTGGACTTGGGTCTGGGCTCTGTCACTTTTTAGCTAGGAGTAACAGAGTTACTTTTCTAATTTCATTTTTATTATCTATAAGTTTTGAACAAGTATTAACTAGATAAGCCAGGCACTGTTGGTTACCTAGTCAATACCCATTCCTCCTTTCTTCCTTCCCAACCAAGGTGCTCATTTATATAATCTTGGCTGACAGACTCCCTTGCAGCTAGGTGTGGGCACACAATACAGTTCTGGACAGTGAGGTGCAACTGAAGGTGTCAGCTGGGGTTTCTGAGAAAGCTTGTTAGAGGGGGCAATTCAGCTTACATCCACCATTTTAGTTTTTCCCACTTAGCTTTTTCCCTTCTTCCTTCTTTCTGTCTAAAAATCAGTTGTAATGCATGAAGTAGAACAGCCATGTTGCAAATATGAGGAAGAAAGCCCCCAGAAAAGGAGCCTTGGTTGTTGATGGCATCTCGGAGCCCCCATACTCCCCTTGAAGTGCTTGATGCTAGACTTCTTATCACATGAGAAAAACAAATCCCTCATTTTTTTTTTTTGCAGACTGCAGATTATTTGTTTATTTACAAATCCCTCATTTGATTAAGCCATTGAAGCTGGATTTCTGCTACTTGCAGTTAAGCCAATCCTAAACAATACACACAGGCATATTTCGTTTTACTGGGCTTCACATATTGGGCTTCATAGATATTACATTTTTTACACGTTGAAGGTTTGTGGCAGCCCTGCATCAAACAAGTCTATCAGTGCCATTTTTCCAACAGTCACTTCATGACTCTGTATCACATTTTGGTAATTCTCACAATATTTCAAACTTTTCCGTTATTATATTTGTTATGGTGATCTGTGATCAGTGATCTTGGATGTTACTACTATGACTTGCTGAAGGCTCAGACGAAGGTTAGCATTTTTAGCAATAATGCATTTTTAAATTAAAGTATGTATTTTTTTTAGACATAATGCTATTGCATACTCAATAGACTCCCGTAGAGTATAAACATAATTTTTCAATCCACTGGGAAACCCAGAAATTCGTGTGACTCACTTTATTGCAATATTCACTTTATTTCAGTGGTCTGGAACCAAATCCAAAATATCTCTGAGGTATGCCTGTACTTCAGTGGGTTGTTGTGAATATAAAGTGAACTTGCTACATGGCCCAGCACATAGCAAATACACAGTCAATGGTTTGCAGGGATCCCTATCATGATTGTTATCGTTATTAGTCATTGACTTGGGCCTTAGAGACAGGGGCAAGAACGTGTGGTTCTGGCAACCCTGCTGACCTCCAAAAAGCACAGTACAAAAAACACGTGATCTCTCAAGCTCAAAGAAAAGTCAGTTGTAGATATGTGGACAAAAGACGTCTCTGTTAATGGCTAGTGAAGCCAGTTCTTCAAAGCACCTGTCAGATCCCCAAAGTACAGAGAAATGAAATTCCACCTGGGAGCAAGTGCTTTCTGTCTTGGAGGGCCTGCCTGGTTTCCTTCCTGGGCAGGGAATCCATCCTTGGGATACAGAGTGTCTCCTGGAAGTGTGGGCTTCTCTGAATGACAAGCAAAGGACAACACTTCAAGAATGACGTTATTTCATAGAAACACAGTTTTTGCTGAGAAATCAAAGCCACAGCTAAAACCAGCACTAAGTGTAATTATCTTTCTATAACCTAACTGAACTGCCTGCCAAGATCAGATATGGATGGGACTACCCATACATTCTTACCTGGACTCCACCAAGCCATAGATCCATCCCAGCCCCACCTGATCCAGCCCAAGTCCACAGATAAAGAGAGTAGTGCAGTGAAAAAGAAACCAAACAAAACGATCACCGTGGGTCTCAGAGTCAAACAGACCTAGGGTTCAAATCTCACTGGGTCACTTACAAGCTGGGAAATTTTCCCTTTCTAGCTGCAGTTTTCACATCTGTAAAATGGGGATAAGAACATTCATCCTACAGGTTTGCAGGGAATTGAAGGAGACAGTGTGTGGAACAATGTCCAGCACAGAGTTATCATTAGTTTCCCTTTCTTCCCTTTCAGAAGGACAGCTTTATCTCCCCACAAGCCCAAGGAGGGGATCCAGCTCAGGTCACTGCCGCTGAGTACAGCTCACTGCCTTCTGTCCTGTGTGCCATCATCCATGTTTTGGGTTGGGCCACACTTGTGGAGCCAAAGCCTTCCCCGAAGCTGAGGTCATAAAGCAGAAAAAGACAAAGTTCTGCTTTCAGAGAGCAGGTTTGGTTGGCCGTGAGCAAAGCCATCTCTCTGTGGCCAGCCTGTCCCCCCGGGATGGGAGTCCCCAGGAAACCCAGCAGGACAGGGCTGACCCACGTGGTCCTCCCACCAACCACAGTCATACAAGACACCTGGACAAAGAGCTAAGGAGTGGGGAGCTGCTTCACTTAGTCTTTCCGTCCTCTGCCCACAGCAGTCTCGGGTCCCAGCCTCAGGCAGGATGGAACATGACAGTTACAAGATCCACACCTCAAGCCATGAAGCATACTCTTCTTACTACATCACCTGGCAGGTGCCCTTGGCAGCTGGTTCCACAGCTGCAGTGGTGCATGTAGCATTTTGCTCACCTCCGTGTCATGGGAGCTGCGACTAATATCTCCCTTCTTTTCTTTTAACCATTGGCTTATCCAGGGATATTTATCAAACAGGATTGTGGACAGTGAGACTAGCTAGATATTTGCACATACATTTCTCCATAACTCCATAAACTAGCAACATAAAACCACACAGAAACTGGAAATTCAGGCTCACCACAAAAACATGTTTTGTCAGAGAGGACAAGAACAGATAAACTAATAAAAGCAAATGGTAAGCATTAATTAATGCCAGGCTCTGCCTTGAGCACTTCACTTTCTATTATTATTATCTCCATTTTATTTTAAAATTTTATTGGAGTATAGTTGATTTACAATGTATTGGTTTCAGGTGTACAGCAATCTCCATTTTAAAAATGGGGAAACTGAAGCTTCTTGACTGCCTTCTAGATATTAATCTCTTGTGAATTTTAGATATTACAAATCTCTTCTCATTCTGTCACATTTTAACTTTACTTATTGTGTCTGTCCTCTAACAGAAATTCTTAATTTTTAAAATGTAGTCAAATTTACTAAATTTTCAACTTATAGCTTAGATTTTGAGGATCTTCCTCAACACCTCCAGTACCTTCTTCTAGTAGCTTTATAATTTTACTTTCACACTGGATTTCTCCTTTCTATATGCTTGAGATAGTGAACCAATCTATTTTCTTGGTATAATGAGCTGTTTCCCCACTACCGAGTAGTGAGTTTTAGACAATTCATCCTTTTCCCACTGATTTATGGTACCATGTTTAACCCCGTAGCCTCCCATGTAGACCTGGTTCTATCTCTAATGTTCTATTTTTTTTTTTTTTTTGATAGATTTAATTGACTGCTTCTGCACCAGTTCCACACTGTTTTTATCTGGGAAGGTGAATCCCTCCTCTTTGCTCTTCCTTTTCAAAATTGACCTAGGTATCATGAACCTTTATTCCTTTGTATTAATTTAGAGTAAGTATGTCGAGGCCTCAAAAAATCCTTGCCATAATTTTGACACTGAATTTATAGGTAATTTTAAGGGAAACTAACATAGTTACATGTCAAAGATATGGTATATCTTTCTGTTTTTTCAGCTCTTCTTTTAAAATATGTAATTAAGTTTAAAATTTTCTCAGGAAAGACTTTGTTATATCCTACATGCTTTATACTGTAAAAATGCTATCTTATTTTCTATTGGATTTTCTAGGTGGTTTTGCTAAAGTTGATAGAGACTAATAACTTTTAAAAACTGATCAGATATTTACCATCCTTACTGAAATCCCTTATTTTATTTTTTTTACTTTTTACTTACTTATTTATTTATTTAGGCTGCGTTGGGTCTTCGTTGCTGCACGCGAGCTTTCTCCAGTTGTGGCGAGCGAGGGCTACCCTTTGTTGCGGTGCGCAGGCTTCTCATTGCGGTGGCTTCTCTTGTTGCGGAGCGCGGGCTCTAGGCATGCGGGCTTCAGTAGTTATGATGCGGGCTCAGTAGTTGTGACTCGCGGGCTCTAGAGTGCAGGCTCAGTAGTTGTGGCGCACGGGCTTAGTTGCTCCGTGGCATGTGGGATCTTCCCGGATCAGGGCTCAAACCCATGTCCCCTGCATTGGCAGGCAGCTTCTTTTTTTTTTTTTTTTTTGCGGTACGGGGTCTTCTCACTATTGTGGCCTCTCCCGTTGCGGAACACAGGCTCCGGACGCGCAGGCTCAGCAGCCATGGCTCACGGGCTTAGCCGCTCCGCGTCATGTGGGATCCTCCCGGACCGGGGCACAGACCCATGTCCCCTGCATCAGCAGGCAGACTCTCAACCACTGCACAACCAGGGAAGCCCTGGCAGGCAGATTCTTAACCACTGCACCACCAGGGAAGCCCTATTTATTTATTTTTTGAAATCCCTTATTTTAGTCTGTTAAGTCTGCTCATCCAACCTTTATATTTCCTTCTCTTCATGTATTGGCCAGAAACTCTAATATGTAAAACAATTTAACAGTTAACTGTTATTAAACAGTAACAGTGAAAGCAAAACATGTCTAAATTCTCTTTTAAAATCACATTGTATGGTTTTTTTACAGTTTTCAAACAGTGCCTATACCTATTACCCTATTTGAATTTTACAAACACCCCAAGGAGGTAGGGAGAATAAGTATTGGCCCATTTTACAGATAAGACTTAGTACAGCTGGGTTTGGGGGGATGACATAGAAAGGAACAAAATTCATATTCAGGTCTTTTAAGCTTCAAATTCTCTCACTATAGCAGGCTAACTTATGTCTAGTCAAAATATATAAAACTACATGATTTAATTCAGTAATATACACAGTAAATTTTTACTTAAATCCTATACTGTCCTGCAATAGGTGATATGATATATAATCCTATCATTTTTCTATAAAGCTGTATCAGCTGATATTAAAGGTTCTAAACTTTTTAAAGTTTTAAAAACCATACAGCCATATCATTTGAGGTTGTAATTCTGCAAAGTTTGGGGTCTATACAATGGCAAAACACTAAGTTAATTTGGTCAGTTCAGGTGAACAAGTTAATTCTGTGGGGCAGAGGAAAACTGCGAGAGAAATATTAATCAAATTTATGTTTCTAATACTGCAATGCAGCTACAACTTTCATTTGGTTGGACTCAAACATTTAAAAGCTGCTGTAAAAATAATAGTACTATTTCCATTTTTTCAGGAGGAAAAACTAAGTCAGTCAATTTCTTAGTCGAACAAATAGCTCACTGGGAAATGAGAGACCTGTGAACAGAACACATGAATTAAGCCCAAGTTTGGTCTACCAGCTCTCTGTAATCAAGCCCTAGTGATTTGCCCATGGAAATCAATGCATCTTAAATATATGGAATGACATCTCAACAGGCACATAAGCAGAAGATTCCCACAGCCCTTTTAAAAGACTAACCATCAGGAAGCAATTAGGACCGCATTTGTTTCTGACAATTAGGGTATTTTTCTTCCTATTACTTCATTTCCACTTAAGGAATGTATTAATATGAGAGGGGGTCATCTCTAAATGCTGCTATTACTTGGTATGTACACATTGCGCTGATTTTTGAAGGGATGTCAGTCTAAAAGATCAAGAAAGTACCCATAAAGATGAAAAGGTGCTCAAACAAGAAGAATCAAAGTATATCAGAAGAGGAAACAAGAAAACTGTAGCCTTTCTTAAAGGCAGCTTTGCAAACTTAGTAATAAAACACAATAATGTAACCAAGCAGAAGGCTTAACTGTGAACAAAACGAGGGGAAAAGAATTGCTCCAAATCCATTATATTTATTAGAACCACTGATTTCCCTTGAAACAACGCATGATTTATAACAAAATTTACTGTGAGCTAGCTAACAAAAATCTCGTTTTTATGGGAGACAAGTATTGTCAGAAAGACTAGTAGATTCTGTTTTAAAACCTCAAGATTGTAAAACTGAGCTTTTACAAATGAAGGGGAAATTTTGGCTTTTGAACAGGATTATTCAAGTGATTTCTATTTAATCTCTTCTTATCAGCAAGAGGAAAAAAAGGAATAGCCTCAACTGAAACTAAGACAGTTTTCTGTGGCAGAATATACCATTACAGCTAATAATGCAGTGGCTGGCTCTGTTGAATGAATCTTCTTTTTAAAAAAAAGTCCACGCTTGTTAGACACATGAACTGTATGAGTTTATATTTGCCCAACTCATGTCTCCACACCTGTTCATTCAGGCATTAGCACTTGTAAAGCAGATGAATGTATCTGTACAGCAATGGGTAAAAGTAAACTGAACTATTCTCGTAACATTATCAAAACGATGTTACCAAACAGAAGATTATGTTTCGTGGGATAAAGTGGTCAAATTAGATGTTTCCTCACGTTTTATGACTAGTTTGTCTCATTCACTGTGTATAAAATAGCTGACCTCCACTCCAGGAGAGTGAGTAGCAACCAAATTTAACGCTGTTTGCTCAGGGGCCCAAACACTGGCTTCATCGGCTCTGAGGCATAACTTCTGAATGTGCTACTGTCACACAGAGACCCAACACTGGTGCATTACAGAGGAACATTTAATTCAATCAACACTATACTAATCCTGTGGGATAACCATGGTATTTCAATGTTGGTCAACTCTTTGGAAACAAAGTTCGGGTAGAAGTTGGATAAGCCATTATCTTTAGGAGTGAGCTTATTTTTGGAGTGAGCTTATGTATACACACATATATATAATCTCTAGAATAAGAAGTTCCCAAGGACAATGAGTTATAAGAGCAGCCAGCAAGCAGTATCTCTCCCCATCTCATTATACTTCAGCCACACTGGCAACAGGCTCCTTAAAAAATCCAGGGGTGGTTGTTTGAATCACTGTTCACAATTTTTTCCTGTATTAAGTTATTCATCCACATCTTGTGTTATGTGATTTTGAAGCACTATCCACTGTGGGTAAAATATTTTCCCTATCTCATGGATTTGGGGTTTGGCCATACAGCTAGCTTTAGCCAATGAAACGTTCCTGAACATGACACAAGGTCCTAAATGGGCTTGTGTGATTGCATTTGGGCTGCAGCTGATCCACAGACCCATGTGAGAGAAATAAATGCTTACAGTTTTAAGCCAGAGTGTGGATGGTTAGTTATGCTAGATTATTGTATCAAAATATCATCTCCACGCATTAGCATGTACCATTCCCTCTACCAGGAATACTCTTTCACACCTACTCTTCCCCCAGTTAACTCCTATTCATATTTCAGTTTAAATGTTTAGTACATAGGATAAATGTTGCAAACCAGATTAACTCCCTCCTCAATCCTGTGTTTCCCATTTTGTAAGATTCATCACACTTACAGTTATTTGCTCCATGTCATCCAACTAGAATGTAAGCTTTTTTGAAGGATGGGACCACAGTGTCTTGTTCATTGGTGCATTTCCAGCATACAGCACATGATGGCTAGCTAGCACAGAGTGGATTCAACAAAATATTTGTTAAGTAATTTTTTAAAAGGTATGTGGTTCTGCTACTTAACAGTTGGGTAAGAAACAACTTTTGGGGTTTTAGTTTTCAGCAACAATAAAATGAATACAATAATACCTTTCTCCTAAGGCAGCTATAATTAAATAAATTAACCAAAAAAGTTAACATTCCAAGTATCTGACACATAGGCACACAGAAGGCACTTGGTAACCTACTGCTTTTATTACGATGGGAAAGATAAATACATCTGCTCTCTGTTTTATAAGGTAATTTGTTTTATAGTGATGTTTTGCCAGAAAAGAAAATAATTACATTGTATTACTATTTATTATTGTTTAATTTAGGTATTTCAAAATATCATGCTTATTTACCATGATGTAAGTCAATTTTAGAAGCAATTTAAGGTAGAATTCAGCTAAGAAGAAATAGGTTTCCAACTGATAATTCATTTATTTCAAACATTTGTCATTGACTCTATCCTTTTAAAAAAGAATGAAATTTATCCTTCTTATTTTTTTTAATCTTTGTTGGAGTAAAATTGCTTTACAATGGTGTGTTACTTTCTGCTGTATAACAAAGTGAATTAGCTATATGTATACATATATCCCCATATCCCCTCCCTCTTGCATCTCCCTCCCACCCTCCCTATCCCACCCCTCTAGGTGGTCACAAAGCACCAAGCTGATCTCCCTGTGCTATGCAGCTGCTTCCCACTAGCTATCTATTTTACATTTGGTAGTGTATATATGTCATTGCCACTCTCTCACTTCATCCCATCTTACCCTTCCCCCTCCCCATGTTCTCAAGTCCATTCTCTACATCTGAGACTTTATTCCTGTCCTGCCCCTAGGTTCTTCAGAACCTTTTTATCTCTTTTTAAGATTCCGTATATATGTGTTAGCATACAGTATCTGTTTTTCTCTTTCTGACTTACTTCACTCTGTATGACAGACTCTAGGTCCATCCACCTCACTACAAATAACTCAATTTCGTTTCCTTTTATGGCAGAGTAATATTCCACTGTATATATGTGCCACATCTTCTTTATTCATCTCTTGGACATTTAGGTTGCTTCCATGTCCTGGCTATTGTAAATAGTGCTGCAATGAACATTGTGGTACATGACTCGTTTTGAATTATGGTTTTCTCAGGGTATATGCCCAGTAGTGGGATTGCTAGGTCATATGGTAGTTCTATTTTTAGTATTTTAAGGAACCTCCATAGTGGCTGTATCAATTTACATTCCCACCAACAGTGCAAGAGGGTTCGCTTTTCTCCACACCCTCTCCAGCATTTATTGTATGTAGACTTTTTGATGTTGGCCATTCAGACCAGTGTGAGGTGATACCTAATTGTAGTTTTGATTTGCATTTCTCTAATGATTAGTGATGTTGAGCATCCTTTCATGTGTTTGTTGTCAATCTGTATATCTTCTTTGGAGAAATGTCTATTTAGGTCTTCTGCCCATTTTCTATCCTTCCTATTTTAAAAGTTTTCCATCCTTAGAGTTGGCATTTATTTTTTTCAAAATGTTGTTGTTCATTCCCACAAGCAGCTTTTTCATCAATAGAATTTTAATTTAAATCAGTTTTCTTCTTTTGCCAAAAGCAACATATGTTCATCATAGAAATTTAGAAAATGTAGGTAAGTATAAAGAAGGAAAATTTATTTCTGTAATCCCATCACCCAGAGATAGCCACTGTTTATCCTTCTAAGTACGTTTTATTTCAGTACCTGTTTTTTAAAATAATAATGGGATCGTGCAGCCCATTTGGGGTTGCTTTTTCACTTAATCATGCCTCTCAATTTATGCCAGCAAATACTCATCTACAATATCTTTTTATAAATATTGACTCATAACAATGGCCTTCCATTGTATGGAAATACCATCATTTACTTGAATACTTCCCTATTGCTAGAAATTAAGTACATTTCACTTTTTCTTTTCTTTTTTGGCCATTATCGGCAATATTTCTGTGAATGAGTGAAAAGATACAATGAGTCACTCAAAACCTTTAGAAAACAGCTACCACTTACTGGTGTCTTGTAGTTCAGAATTCAATTAGACCAGTATCCTACCACAGTCTTACTCTTTCCTTACATACTCTTACTATGAGCCCGGGATCGTCACTGAAAGATGGTAAAGGTGGGTAGATGGGCAAGATTGGGATAAAAGCATCTGAAGAAGGACTTTCCCTTCTGCTCTCAAGAATGAAAGTTCAAACCAGAACCTATGAATCAACACATGATCAAAAATATCCTAACAAAAAGCAGGTCCATGGTTTGAAATGGAAATAAGGTAAATGAAATGAAACACTGTTGTTTCACTATCTGCAGCTACAATGTCCATATTTGTTGACAAACGTTTTTTTTTCCCCAAACTGGTTGGCTGGTATGACAAGTACTGTCATCCTCATCTTACAGGATCTGAGACACAGAAAGGCTGACCAAAATGTCCAAGACCCCACGAGTTAGTGGCACAGCCAGGGTCTAAGTCCACATGTCCTGGCCACAGACAAGCGCTCTTTTCATGCTCGCATAGTTGTCTGTAATACCGGGAATTATTAAGAATAGGGAACAGGACACAGTGTGGCCAGGAGATTAGTGGAAACATAATTCTCCTGAGAGACAGCACGGAGACATCTGTTAGCTACTTAGCATGGGTCTAACATCCTCTGTGAGAGGATAATAAATCCTCTCTGTCCACCTCTCTCTGGGGATATAAGCATTATTGCTCAATTAGAAATTTGTCCTTTAAACAGTTTTGATATTCTCAATGAAAAGGTGCTGCTGAAAAGTGAAAATATTTTCTTTGCTTCTGCTGTGCAAACGATAAAAAGAAGATATAGCTCAGGTTAAGGAATTACTGGAAGACATAAATTCTTCATCTAATAATGTTAGGACTATACTCTGGAGCTCTCTGAATGGAGGGATTGTGAGTCCCCGTTGCACTGAACACACACCTTACAATGCAGTAAAAATCTTCTCATGCAACACAATCAGAACTGCTAATTAATGAGCTAATTGGAGATGGGGGCGGGGGCCCTGGAGGGAAGGATACATTTATATTGTAAATCTTATATTTTAACTTAAATAAATGTAAATGTACTCAACAATCTGGTAGAAGGTTGTGGCACTTTCCCTCACTATGAATTCACTGGAAAGGTTCCAAACCTACACTTTTTACCCAAACCACACTCATATGATCTCATTTTTAACTTCCATTTTTTTCTTCCTGTGTAGTGGGTGAGAACTTAAAGACACTTACGGACAAAATACTGTAGATTTTATTATTTTTCCCAATCTTTGCTAATTAACTCATTTGACGTTATTGAGCCTTTCCAAAGCATTCCATTTAAATTTCATTGTAGTAATTCTCTGTCTGTCTGTCTCTCCTTCCAGACTCATGTTTCATTAGTTAGGTCATATTAAAGTAAACTGCATAATTTTAATAACAAATAAAACTGGCACAAATATGTTAAAGAACAAACAATTCTGACTGTCAGCGTGAAACTCAACTCTTGGGGGCAGAGATGGGCCCGTGTGGGCAGACTGTTCAGTGTGCTCCGAGCACCAGCTGAGCCCTTACAGAGTGGACAGAAAGCCCTTGTTCTTCCTGTGAGTCGCTTAAGTGGAAATTGGCTAAAAGAGCACCCACCGTAGTTTCTACTAGCTAACTGTTAATATTAAGCAGGAGTTTAAATTATATCTATCCTATTTATACTCAAAGTTTTAAAATCCCACCCTCCCAACCCACAAAATCCCCAGAGTCTGTCAATTTATCTATTCAGGCAATAGGTTTGGGTTCACATTATCTCGTTTCTAGGTCCCTAAAAGACCCAGTTTCTCACTAGTGCAGCCTCTTGAAGTGGGAAGAAAGGGATGGATAAACAAATGAATTCCAACTTTTATTTTCTTCTGAGCACTTGCAAACATCGGAAGCTATCTTATTATTTCCTCTTTTCTGTTTCCCATAATTTGGATGTACATTCTGTGAGAGATGGTACCTCATCTGTCTCATCCACCTTTGTATTCTCGGCACATCTAGGATAGTGCCTGGCACAGAGAACCTACACAATAAATGTTTTTCAATGAATGATGATTTGATCTGGCTGCCCTGAGTATACACAACATCAACGTCGTCTCCACTGATTTGCTCTCACTTAATTACTAACTTTTTTTCCTTTTAAAAGTAATTTTTTACACTATTAGAAGTTTTCCAATTGCTTGGCAATAATGCAGCCTGCAGAAGGCTAGATTCTAATCTTGTTTATATCAGGTCAGAAAATTACTTTTGCTCCAGAAAATAAAAGGGGTGTAGTACAAAGATCAGAGCTGCATAACGGCTCACTCATTGGGTACACCAAGGGATATAATACGGTCATTCAGACCTGGCCTTAGTAAACGATCTTGTACATCTACATACCTGAGAGCAACCAGCCACGCACAAGGTAACACTGTGCCCAAGCCCAGCACACTTCATGTCACCTCTCATTGCACCAACAGTCCAAGCCTGTTATCAGAACTTCCAGTATGAGCCATGACAGAACTGCCAAAAAATGAAGATATAAAGAAAAAAATGGATTTCCTATCTGTACTTTAAAACTTTGTTTGGTTTTACCTAAGTGTATGTTTTGTTTGGGTACACTTAGATTTATAACCAAAAAGGTGAAGACATGATGAAAGAAATTTTTGTTAAAATAGATTAATGAAAAAACCAACTACATATGGAAAGAACAACTCATTTTAAGGGACAGGAGGAAGCAACAGAAAGTTTCCTCAAATAGAAGAAAAATTAAAGAAGGAAGGAAGAAAGGAGAAGAGAAAGAAAAAGAAAGAAAGAAAGAAAGGAAGGAAGGAAGGAAGGAAGGGAGGAAGGAAGGAAGGGAGGAAGGAAGGGAGGAAGGAAGGGAGGAAGGAAAAGGGAATTCTTGTTTTGTCAGTTAAAAAGATAGTCAAGATTTCATGCTGGCCCCCATAGAGTGGACATGACCACAATCTCCCTTCAAGAGTCACCTTTCACACAGTCTCCTAAGCTACAACTACAGAGTTTGCTCCAAATCTTCCCTCATCTTCACATTCAGCCATTAAAAACTACCCTTAAAATGTCTTGCAAGTTCGGCGCTCCTCCATCCCACTGATACTGGTTCATGCTTTGGTCCTCATGGAGCAATGGGTTGGTACAACTGCTCCAAATGGTTCACCTGCCAGGGGTCCGTCCCTGTGCTACTCCATCTCCATGCTGCCACCAGACTTCCCTCTCACCCAGGCTCCATGGCGCACCGTTTCATCTCTCACGTGAGCTCAGCTCACCTCTGAAGTCTCATCTCTCATCAGTCCTTTCACAACACACCCTCTTAAGCTTCAGGCACAAGCAGGAAATAGTGGGCTATGTGAGTCTGAGGCTCAGTAGAGCAATCTGGAACAACCCTAAAATTTATAAATACGGTACTTATTTATTCTGAACTGTTTCTATAGTGAATACTGTGATGCAACAACAAGATTCCATGCCCACCCTGCTTTCCAGACCACATTGCTCATTCCTCCAGCTGCTGGGAGCACTGCTTCATAGTTAAATCCCTCTCCAAAGATGCTGCCTCACCCAAGCTTACATTCCCTCCCAGCCAGCAGCTCACATTCTATGACTGAAGCAGGACAAAAAGCCCAGACCTCCTGCCCTGATGGAATAACTGTGAAGGGTTATCCCAGCTCCAGAGCTTCCCATGGGATAGGCTGAGTTCTCTGTTGTGATTATATTATAGTTCAACTTCTCTCTCTGCCCAATCCTGCTTCCCTTACTTTCAGGGAGCACTTCCCAATAAACCTCCTGTTGGAAACGTCAGTTTCAGAGTTTATTTCCAGAAAATCCAACCAAAAGCAATTTATCTCTTTAAGTTATTTTTGGAAATATTACTATTTTGTAAATAATGACTTCAATTTTAATTAATGTTCATGCTGGACCATTAAACATTTTAAAGGTTCTGTTTTTTTCAGAATGTTTAATTGAAAAGAAAGGACATCTGTCTTTTTTTTAAAAGTCTATTAATTTCTATCCATCTCCACTGCCAGATATTGCTTAAAATACTGGAGCTAGAACTCTGAAATCTGGCTCTGTCATTTCCCAGCTATGTAACTGCAGTAGGTTACATAGTCCTTCTTTATTGCAAATTCCTCATCTGTAAATTGGGGATAATAATAATATGTTACTTAATGGACTGTTGTGAAGATTAAATGAGTTGTCTCATTTAACATTTAAAGAAAGCATTAAGAATGGTACCTAGCCAAAAATGAGTGCTTAAATTCATTAGGGTAACATTAGCTGCTGTAACAAAGAGCTAGAATTATCCAATGACTCAAACACAACAGATAGTTCTTCCTCATTTATATAACATTCCAATTGGGGCAACTTTTCTCTACATGGCTTTACAAGGACCTACATTAATGGATTCCCAGTTACCTTCAGTACATGGCTTCTCCATCCCTATTAGCCAGAAAAGGGAAAGAACAGAGAGGAGTGTGCATGGGAGATTCCCATGGGTCAGGCCTGGAATTGAAGCTCTTTATTTCTGCTCACATTCTATTGGTTGGAACATAAACACATGGCCACACCTAACTGCAAAGGAGCCTGGGAAATGTAGTCTAAGAAATGGATTTTAGTGACTGTGCAGCAAACTTTGTTAAATTATTGTTATGATCACTGTCATTATTACCAATTTTCTAGGTTGGCTCTCATCTCCACTCTCCTGAAATATCACAGTAGCCTCCTCACTGGTGTCCCTGCCTCCAGACTGTGCCATCAACTCAAATCCTTTGTCCACACCAAACACAGAATTATTATCTAAAATCCAAGTCTGATCATGTCACACACCCGCAACTGTCAGCTTTATACCTTTCTGCAACATCCCACTGCCTCAGGATCCAGTCAAAGCCCCTTCAGTTCCCCCACAATCCAGTCACCCCACACCCCTTCGGTATCACCTCCAGTCACTCCTCACCTTGCAGCTGGCATTTGTGACTGGACACTGTGGAGACTCCTGTGAGTAGGCAGACAAGACCCTGCCCTATGGAGTCTACATTTTAGCAAGATAGCCAAAAACAAGAAAACAAATCAATATACAATATTAAGTAGTAAAGAATATGGTGAAGAAAAATAAAGGGTAAGAAAACTGAGAGTGCTAAGCTAAATAAATAGGTAAATAAATAACGTCTTAAATTTTACCCGCAAAGGATAGTCATTCCACAGAGAAATATGCCACGGACTTGATCTTCACTATAATTACACACACCCCTGTGACTGCATATTACAAAAGAGTTCTTATCATTGACCTATATTTGTCTTCCTTTGAACTTCTTTTATGACTGCTATTGAAGGAAATAATACAGAGCACTAAAGATTGCTTAATGTGCTGTTTGTGTGGGATGTTGAGAGAATAATATAATTTATTATTGCCCCAATGGGGAATGAGAGTACAAAGGGCTCATTCCCCACCCCCCAGCCCCGCAACCTGCTTTGCAGAAAAAGTCAACATAAAAATATTTGAAATCAGATTTTACTCAAGGATGTAAAACTGTTATTATTTTTTAATTACCTGAACAATGATACTGTCACCTTGGTAACTTGAAAAATGTTTCTTTTATGATGTTTCTGTCACCTTAGTGGATTCAGGTTTTCAAGTGTAGAAGATGTAAAGTTGAAGATTTTCTTGTAAATCCTGTTCTTTTAATCAGGGTGAGCTTCTCCCCCCTGATTAAATCTTAGATCTTCCTTCTCCATTGCTGCTCTCCTATCCTTAGCACATGGCTTCCAAACTATGGCCCAGGGTGGCTGCTTGAGCTCCAGCTGTTATACTTACATCCCAGCCATCAGAAGAGAAAACAGGTAAAGAAGGACATGCCCCTCATGACATACAGAAAAATGATCTGCTAAAGATGCCCATGTCCCAATTCCTAAAACCCATAAACATGTTACTTTACAGGTGTGAGTAAGTTAAGGATCTTGAGATGGGGAGATTATGCTGGATTATCCAGGTGGGCCCAATGTAATCACAAGGGCCTTTATAGAAGGGTGGCAAAAGGGTCAGAGTCACAGAAGGAGATGTGTCATTGAAAGCAGACGTCAGAGTGATATGAGGAAGTGGCCCTCAGCCAAGAAATGCATGTAGCCTCTAGAAGCTGGAAAAGGCAAAGAAACAGATTCTTTCCTAGAGCCTCCAGAAGGAACCCAGCCTATCAACTCATTTTAGACTTCTGACCTCCAGAACTGTAAGATAAAAATTCATGTTGCTTCAAGCCACTAATTTTGTGACAATTTGTTACAGCAGCAATAGGGAACTAATGCATCTCCCTTAAGTTACAAGGAAGAAGGTAAAATTGGATAATGAGGCACACAATTAGCATATCCTCCCATGATGTTTTCCTTTAAAAAAAAAAAAAAGGAAATATATAATCCAAAGGAAATAGGGTAATTATGTTTTACTACAAGTTTTTGGTTGCAAAAAATGGAACCCTAATCCCAATTCTAGCTAATTTAAGGTTAAGCAAGGGGAAGAGAGGTTTTCTTACAATATATTTGAATGGCTCACCCCGTTAAGGAAGAAGTAAAGGATAAACTGTATATCCATAGGGGCTGTAACCAGAGACGTGTCCAGCATCAGCCCCTACTCTCCCCTCTCTGTCTCTTCCCTCTGCTTTTCTCTGTTCCAGTTCATCCTCTTCTACTGAAGATGGACCTTATTCATATGATGAGAATCAAGGCAGTGATCATCTCTGTTCAACTTAAAGTTGGACTTAAGTCCAACTTAAAGACCTTCACTTGGTCATTCATTCATTTGCCATATATTTATTAAGCCCCTACTGTGTTGCAGGCCCATGAATAAGACAGACAAGTCCTTGATCTCATTCCAGTAGCTGATAGAGATAATAAACAAACACCTAGAGAATAAATAAACAAACACCTAGAGAATATCCTTAGAGTTTGTCACAGGTATGATGATGGAAGGGAGCAGGGAGTTGAAACACAGAGTAACTGCGGAGACCACTCTAGACTGGAGGTCAGGGAAGGACTCTCTGAGGAGTTGATATCTGAGACCCCAAAGATAAATAATGCACACGTAAGCATGACTCAGAGGACAGTAAAGACTCCAGGATGACTTTTTGAAGCAACCAACAGAAGGGAGGCCAGCATACCTGGTGCCAAGTGAGCAGACAAGGACAGTAAGAAATGAGGCTAGGAGCTAAATCCAACAGAGCCTCATGGATACATGTTGGTTTTCCTGGGAGAGTCCCTATCACACCTGTTTTCCCACCATAAATATTGAGTATCTCAGTTTGGATGATAAATTGTACAGTCACCCTACATATAAAATCCCATAAAAGTCAGGATTTTATTCTAAGAGAAATGGAAAGACATTGAAAAGTTTTAAGCAGGGCAATTGCATGATCTGATTGTATTTAGTATAACTGGAAACTAGATAATGAGTTAATAAATGCAGTAAGTTAAATATGCCTGCATTTGGAGCACTGACATTTTTTTTAGTAAAAGAAATCAATATCGAGATAAAATAAAAATAGGTAAAATTTGCAGCGTAGCACAAGGCATAGATATACACTCATCATCCTCATCTAACACTTAGACCTCGATACCACTGCTCTGTTTGTTATTCTTCCCACTTCTCTTAAACTCAGAGGCACTTTCTGAGGCAGAACCTAGCTCCAGCTTTCTGGGTCTCATGGCAACTTGGCAGCACAATGCTTCTAGGCTAAAATCCCAGCTTCCATGGATTCATGCAGTTTCAGCCACAAATATTTACCTTGCCTGGCTCCTGGGGCTAATTAAAGGGGCAGGGTTCCATTCCTCTTGGCTCTCCCCTAAACTGCTTGCAGAGACAGAAGCAGCTGCAGAACTAGAACAGCCCCATAATTCATCTCTACATCCACACAGTGACTCCCTCACAAATGTCCTCTTCAAATTAGGAAAAGGGTTCACGGCCATACCCTGCCCTTGCCACTCTCCTACTGGATCTGAAAATTACACCTCTCTATAATGATTTCTTCTAGAAGCTGAAGTTATCCTTAGTAGTATATCTGTTCTACAGCTGCCTCTGGAAGAGAGAATCTCAGGATCAAATGCTAACAGTGTATTATACCAGTTAGAACACAGTGTTTCATTGCATATTTTTATTTTTATCATAAAAATGATACATGCTTACTATAAAAAATTCAAGAAGAAAAGGTGGGAATTGAAAAGTGACGTTGTCCTTCTCCCCTCCCTCAGTCCCTGTCACTGACCCGATGAATGCCCTTCGGCTGTTCATCTCCATCAATTTCCACCATTTCCTACGCATATACAAGCAAATGCAGAAGAATATATTAGCATTTAAATTGGTAACCCTATAGGCCTTTAAAGTGATTTTCATGATAACAAGTCCAGATCTGATAAACCGTGAACTGGAGTCACATCCCAGTTCCCTGGCAGGAAATGAAGGCTGGGCCCTTCTTGCAAAGTAGAATAGCTGGGTTAATCCTGGTTATGATTCAAAACAGGTTCAAGAACCCAAATTCACGTTTCCAGGCCCAGGAAGAAATTAGAACATGAGGTGAGGTTACATCTCTGAAAACACTCAGAGCTTGAATAGAGGAGAAAAATAGATGGAGAAGATAATCAGTCTACTGACAGATGAATGGATAAATAAAATGTGTACACATACAATGGAATATTATTCAGCTTTTAAAAAGGAGGAAACCCTACCATTTGTGACAACATGGATAGACCTGGAAGACATTATGCTAAGTGAATAAGTCAGTCATAGCAGGACACAAATCCCCCCATGATCCCACTTATATGAGATGGCTTGCATAGTTAAACTTACATAAGCAGAAGAAAGAGTGGAGGTTGCCAGGGGAAGAGGGCAGGGGGAAATGGGGAGATGTTCAATGGGTATAAAGTCACAGATGTAAAAATGAATACGTTCTAGAGATCTGCTGTACAACACAATGCCTGTAGTTAACACTATGGTATTGTGCACTTAAAAATTTGCTAAGAGGGAAGATCTAGTTAAGTCTTCTTACAACAACAAAAGCAAAGGAACCTAAGGAAACCTGTAGAGGTGTTTTATAACCTTGATTGTAGTGATGGCATCATAAGTGAATGCACAGGTCCAAATTCATCAAATTGTATACAGGAATGTGTGGCTTCTTTTGGATATATCAGTTATACTGCAGTAAGGTTGTGAAAGTAAATAAATAAAATAAATGCCAGGCTCAGGTAACAGGGAGAGAGTATGTTTTTGCCTTTACCGAGGAGAATCTGGGGGGAGATTTCCATTCCCAAATTATTCCCTGAAATGAGCAACCTACATTAACTAGACAAAATAATATTCAATATTCAGAATAATTTCGAGTTTTATGAAATAAATGTATACAAAATAAAGAAAATTCCATTCCCTCTTATTTGTATTTCCTTCTTTTAATGTAAAATTATATTAAATTTTACCAAATGATTTTTCTTGCCTCTATTAAGATAATTGCATGTTTTTTCTCTTGTAATTTGTTAATGTGATAAATTATACTAACAGATTTTTCTAACCTTAAACCATCCTTGCTTTCCTGGGATAAACCCAATTAGGTCATAGTGTATTTTTGGTTTTATTTTTTTGTCTCGTTTTGTTTTTTTGCTAAATTTTATTACAATTTATACTTTTATATTCAGTAATGAAGTTGGCTTACAATTTCCCCGATTATTTTTGTCTTATTTTGGATTCAAGTTTGTGCCAGTCTAATAAAATGAGTTTTGGGGTTCTTTTTATACTCTCTCTATATTCTGTGGAACAGTTCATAGAAGACTGGAACTATATACTTCTTAGAAAATTGGTAAGACTCACCTGTAAGAAACTATTTGTATCTTAATTAATAATTTGGGTAGATTTAATCAATGATTTAATATCTTTGAAGATTATAGGATTTAGGTCATTTATTTCTTCTTGAATCCGTTTTAATTGATTATAGTTTTCTAGAAAATTGACTATTTTGCATATTTCAGTTAATTGACATAAAGTTGTACATGATTGTTCCTTGTTACCTGTCTTAATTTCTGGTATATTTGTGATTATATTGCTTTCCAATTTCTCATTTCAATATTGTTTTGGATATCTTTTGTATGTAATGCCACGCTGAGATTGGCCATAGGGAAGCCCAGTTTTAAACATGTTGTAATAGCAAATGCTTACAATAGCTCAGAGTTTGAAGCAGGAATAGAAATAGAAATACCACTAGAACTACTCCCCTATAACCTCTATCTCTAATTCCTCCCAGTTGAGTCCCACAGCCTCAAATGCATGCCTGTACATACACCTTAGAAATCTGTTCTTTTACGTAAATGCAAAGTGGTGGTGTTCTATTTTCTCTAATTGCTTGGCCCATTCAAAAGCAGAAGACAGTAAGATCTTTCTCCTGAAATACATCTTTAAGTATCCTCAGTTTTTCTAACAGTTACTCAAACACCCTGGATCCCAAGCCCTTTGTCAGCTCTCCCCTTCTAGTGATCCATCCCAGTGCGCCAGCATCTTAAACACAAGTAGGATGAGTCCAGTAGGATTGGACCTTTCCCTTAGTGTTTCCTAAAATTCATTGATTTCTGTTCACTTCACTACACTACTGACTCATGTTAATTTTGTAGTCAACCAAACTTTTGGGTCTTTTTTGAATATGCTATTGAGGAATCTTTATTCCCAAGTAATATAAGAGAAGGACTTCATTATGTAACTTCCTAGTCTACAGACTTACAAATAGAATTTGAAACATGTCTGGGCTGTAAGCAAGCATCCTCATAGGTGAGGACAGAGGAACAAGCAGGCAGTTCTGTACTCAGCAATCTAGAGGAAGAGATATTTCTGTATAAAGGAAGACATGTCAGCTGGGTCATGCCACAGTCCAGTTGCCAAGAACAGGACAGGAAAAAGAATTACCATTTACTGAGAACCTACTGGGTACCAAATCTATGTTAGGTGCTTTATATATGTTATCTTAGCGTTAGTCCTCATGACAACAGTAGATCAAAGTGTGGTGTGAATAAATAAAGATGCAAGTAAACAAATGCCAGGTAAAATAATCCCCATTTCATTTATGAGGAAACTAAGGCTCAGAGTACAATTTGCCCAAAATGATACAGCCAAAAGGCAATGGGACCTTATTAGACTCTAAAATTCATGTGATTTCTTCTGCACTGTGAACTGATGCAGTGTAGGCCGCAAGGGCTCTTGTGCAATGCTTAGGACTTTCCCCTACATCAACTCTAAATTTGATCCTCATAATATCTTCATGGGATAGGCAGAGCAGCTGATACAATCTTTATTTTACAGGTAAAGATATCAGTGCTCAGACCATCAAGTGGCCTACCCAAGGTCACCCAGCTAGCCAGTGAGGTTGCAGAGCAGACCTTGACCCCAGGCTCTGTGACAACAAGCACGGTGCAAACACCTCTCCAGGCAGCCTGTGTAGGGCAGGAGGACATCAGGG
>NW_006796149.1:921879-925818 GCF_000442215.2 Lipotes vexillifer
TGTAGGGAAGGAGGACATCAGGGGATAGGGGATGGGGCAGGTGCTGATGACCAATGTGGAAGTGGGGAAGGGAAAAGCTCAAAACCCTAACCTTACCAAGAAACTGCAATGTTCTGTTATTATTTTTTAGTTATCTTGAGCCTTCAAGAGACACAGAGAAAGAAAAGTCAGGCTGCTGACCAAGAAGCGGAGCAGCCTAGGACAGATAACATCTTCCACAGCAAGGGTGAGGCTGCCTTTGGGTGGCAATGACATGAGTGCTGCAGATTCTTGTGGAGAAAGAAGCTGTAAACCAGAGCCCAGCAAACCTATCAGCCTTTGTTTGACTTCTTCAGCAAAGCCAGAATCTTTAAAAAAAAAAAATGCACAAAATGAATCAAATGTGTTCATGTCACAATCCGTTGAAGACATGTAGATTTAACATCAGTCAAGTATCCATAGAACATTTGGTATTACCAGTTATTTAAACTCCACTTAAGTCAAGCACCAGCTTATTCAGGCCTGCAAAATATAGGCTCTGCCTGTTAATTGGCAATTTGCTGGCTGGTTACTGGTTCTCACATTGTCCCAATAAAAGCAAATCACCCCTCTGGGAGATTGTCTTTTTTCTGATGCCACCAATGCGGGTTTTTTGCCCCCTCTCAAGCCTGGCTGAGAAACTGTTCTCCTGGAGAACAGGAAATTACCATGGGGAGTCTACAGGCCCTCAAGAAGCAAGCCAACATTCTTCACCTGTCAAGGGGTGGTAGACATATGCTTTCACCATGGCACCAAGTAAGATCCTCAGAGTTTCATTTCTTCAACCCAGCTATTAAGAAATCTGGGAGCAGACATTGAGCTTTTCCAGGGCTTTCCAAGCCTGGTTGTGGTTCAAATTCACTTGTTGTGGCACAAAAGCCCCTTAAAAGAATATGCAGATGCCTGGACTCCTCCCAGAAAGAATTCTGCTACATAGAAATGTGTTAAACTACATTATGAGGATGCCATATCAGCATGTTAGCAAAATCCACACTGTGGAAAAAAGTGATGTAGATTCAGAGAGTAAGAGACACTACCACCAATGTGATGTTTGAACTTAGTTGATTCCCATTTCAAACAAACACAAGGTGAAAACAACGAACAAAAACAAAAGAAAATTTGGGACATTTGGAAGACAATTGAAATTTTGAACACTGATTGGATATATGATTGCATCAAGGACTTATTGCTATTTCTGTTGATATGTAATGATAATATTGTGCTTGTTTTTTAAAAAAGTTTACGGGCTTCCCTGGTGGCGCAGTGGTTGAGAGTCCGCCTGCCAATGCAGGGGACACGGGTTCGTTGCCCCAGTCTGGGAAGATCCCACATGCAGCGGAGTGGCTGGGCCTGTGAGCCATGGCCGCTGAGCCTGCACGTCCAGAGCCTGTGCTCCGCTACGGGAGACGCCACAACAGTGAGAGGCCCGCATACCACAAAAACAAACAAACAAAAAAACAGTTTACATCTTGCAGAGAAATGCACTGCAATGTATTTGGATAAAATGATATGATGTCTAGAATTTGCTTCAAATAAGGGAGGATTGAGTAGAAACATAGATGAAGCAACACTGGTCATTAGTTGATAATTAGTTGATAATTGCTGCAGCTGGGTGTGAGGTTCATGAGGGTAAGTGGAGTTCATTATGCTTTTTGGTCTACTTCAGTATATTTCTGAAATTTTCCATAGTAAAACTTTCATCTCCTAGGATTGTGAACTGTTCTATTTCTCTCCCTGCCCCCCGCTGCCATTTAACACAAGCATATACATGGACCACTGTGTTCCAATGTGAATTCAATGTGTATTCCCCAGAGGAGAAGAGGGAAGTGGGAGTAGGGCACTTTTCTGCTGTGCACAAATACAAGCTCCAGAGTTTCATATAAGATTTGTACTAGTTCTAGACTGAGGCACATAGAAGAGTTGTTGCTAACATCAGATCAGTCTGGTTACCTCTAAGACACTAAGAGACTAGTCCCCTCTCCTTCTAAACGACAGCAGTATGATTTTTTTCTTCATAAACTACCATGTCTGCAGGAGTACATGTGTGTGTGCTTGTGTGAGTATACCTAGGGCCGCCATGTACCTTTGTGCAGGCTGTGCACTGCACAAAGATATCACATCTAAGGGGGCACCCTTCACATCATCAACATTGTGGATTTACATTTTTATTATGACAACTGTCTTGCAAATGGCAATAACATGTTCTAACAAAATCAGTACATGTATGATAACTTCCCAACAGATGGAAGCAAAAATGTCTTAAGGTAGGACATTAGAAATGTCCTTTTCTAATAATGGACTAACTGTATGGGCTAGCAGTGGACTTGAACTGCTTGACTGCCTGACTTTAGGGACTTCCCTAAACCACTGGCGGTCCAGTGGTTAAGACTCCGGGCTTCCACTGCAGGGGGCACGGGTTCGATCCCTGGTCAAGGAACTAAGATACCGCATGCCTCATGGGCAAAAAAAAAACACACACTGACTTTATAATCTTCACAAATTACTGAATAGCCCTGAGCCCGAGTTTCCTCATCTGTAAAATGGGATGATAATATTGAGAGCATTGTTCAAAGCATTAAATGTATGTGAAACAGTGCCGGGCACAGAGTAAGCCCTCAATAAGTGTTGGAGATCAGCTATTATCATATTACTCATACTTGTTCTAATTTCGTGTGTGTAAATGTGTATATACACGTATGTTGTGTCATTTATAAGCTCAATGAATAAATTCTTGCAATGGACTTCAAAAAGACTTTATCCACTATTTTACTAACCCAGACTATTTTTTTAACTTTTTATTTTATATTGGAGTATAGTTGATTAACAATATTGTGTTAGTTTCAGGTGTACAACAAAGTGATTCAGTTATACGTATACATGTATCTATTCTTCTTCAAATTCTTTTCCCAATTAGGTTGTTACAGAATATTGAGCAGAGCTCCCCCTGCTATACAGTAGGTCTTTGTTGGTTACCCATTTAAAATATGGCAGTGTGTACGTGTCAATCCCAAACTCCCTAACTATCCCTCCTCCTCCCCCACCCTTCCCCCCTGGTAACCATAAGTTCCTTCTCTAAGTCTGTGAGTCTGTTTCTGTTTTGTAAATACGTTCATTTGTATCATTTTGTTTTTTAGATTCCGCATACAGCGATATCATACAATATTTCTCTCTCTGTGTCTGACTTACTTCACTCAGTATGACACTCTCTAGGTCTATCCATGCAACCCGGGCTATTTTAAAAAGAGGACATTTTCCCAGACCATCAAGTTTAGAAAAATGCCATAAAGTTCAAGGTTCAGGTAAGCAGCCAGAGTTTATAAGCCTCTCTGCACACAGGAGCTGTGTGCATATGCTGATCAGGAGCTCTCGGAAGAAAAATTCTGGGGTTTTTCCATCCTTCTAACTACTTGGCCAGTAAGCCTGTAATGGGAAAAGATCCAGTGGGAGTTGCCAGCCACAAAAGGGGTATTACCCCACAGGCAGAATAGAGTCGCTTTAAGAGGTTCAAAGTCTATTTTTAAAAGGAAAGGACACAGAGTGTGCCTTTAACTTGGTGTTAAAAATAAACTCAGCTGCCTCCCTCCTCTACTCTTCCCACCTCCTCCCACTGTCCTCCCATAGCCTGCACTGTCCCACATGAAAGAGAGAGCTGGCATTTGATTTCTTCTCATGAGTTTTTCTTCTTCCCTTTTTTTAAAAAAAAAAAAACTCTTAGCCAAACATAGGCTACTTGGTTTTCAGTTCAACAAAACAAGTTGCATTCTCTCTCCGAATTTCCTCAGAGACCCCCGGAAAGCAGGCTGGATTATAATTCAGAATTAACCCATGTCAGGGGCTGAGGAAAAACTCCACGTGGAGATTAGCAAAATGGAGCCCTACCAGCTTTCCCCCAAGCCTGGGAAGTGTCTGCGGCGGGTGGGG
>NW_006796149.1:925864-930993 GCF_000442215.2 Lipotes vexillifer
GGGATGATTTAGGCAAGAGGGCCTTTCATTGCATGCTGTTTAGTATTGGGGTTTAAGCACAGACCTTTCCTGAGGCATAGCTATCCACGCAAACAGGGCTTTGCTGAGTTGGTTTCAATAAATTCCGTTTAACAGCCACAAAAATCCTATAGATCAGATGTGCCAGTCTTCTTCCATAAAACAGCTAATTAATATAGTAGTAAAGCTGCTGTCTAAGATGCTCAGCATCACTAATTATCAGAGAAATGCAAATCAAAACTACAAAGGGGTATCACCTCATACTGGTCAGAATGGCCATCATCAAAAAATCTAGAAACAATAAATGCTGGAGAGCGTATGGAGAAAAGGGAACCCTCTTGCACTGTTGGTGGGAATGTAAATTGATACAACCACTATGGAGAACAGTATGGAGGTTCCTTAAAAAACTACAAATAGAACTACCATATGACCCAGCAATCCCACTACTGGGCATATACCCTGAGAAAACCATAATTCAAAAAGACACATGCACCCCAATGTTCACTGCAGCACTATTTACAATAGCCAGGTCATGGAAGCAACCTAAATGTCCATCAACAGATGAATGGATAAAGAAGATGTGGCACATATATACAATGGAATATTACTCAGCCATAAAAGGAAACAAAATTGAGTTATCTGTAGTGAGGTGGATGGACCTAGAGTCTGTCATACAGAGTGAAGTAAGTCAGAAAGAGAAAAACAAATACCGTATGCTAATGCATATATATGGAATCTTTAAAAAAAAAAAAAAAAGGTACTGGTGAACCTAGTGGCAGGGCAGGAATAAAGACGTAGACATAGAGAATGGACTTGAGGACACAGCGGGGAGGGGGAAGCTGGGATGAAGTGAGAGTAGCATGGACATATATACACTACCAAATGTAAAATAGATAGCTAGTGGGAAGCAGCCACATAGCACAGGGAGATCAGCTTGGTGCTTTGTGACCACCTAGATGGGTGGGATAGGGAGGGTGGGAGGGAGGCTCAAGAGGGAGGGGATATGGGGACATGTGTATGCATACGGCTGATTCATTTTGCTGTACAACAGAAACTAACACAGTATTTTGAAGCAATTATACTCCAATAAAGATCTATTTTTAAAAAAGGAAAGAAAAGCTGCCATCTAGAGTGAATAATCTTGATTTCTTATTGTCTGTAGATGGTAGAGGGATTACAGGACCCCAGCAGAGGCAAAGGTGTTGGAGAACGCAGAGACACAGGTCTGGGCACTGTACTAATATGTCACTGGAGGGAAAAGGCTGAGAGATGAAGGGGTCGCTGTGACCTTGTTAGCCTAAAAAGATTTAAGAAAAAAAAGACAGCCCGTAGTCAAGGGAAAAAGTAATAGAATTCATTTTAGGAAATAAAGTTCTAATCTGAGCTCAGCCTCCAACTTGAAGGGTTACCTCAGACAAGCCTCTCTACAGCTTCCTTTTCAGAAAACAAGATTCCCTGCCTTCCTAGATCTGTTCTTTAATAGGAATATACAATTGTTAAATTATATATAATTGATAGGAATAAAATATGTACTAAGGATGTAATGTACAACATAATTAATATAATTCACACTGCTGTATGTTGTATGTGAAAGTTAAGAGAGTAAATCCTGAGTTCTCATCATGAGGAAAAATTTTTGTTTTCTTTTTCTTTTATTTTGTATCTAAATGAGATGATGAATGTTCACTAAACTTACTGAAGTAATCATTTTATGATCTACATAAGTTAAATCATTATGCTGTACACCTTAAGCTTGTACGGTGCTGTATGTCAATTATATCTCAATAAACCTGGAAGAAAAAAAATTTTTAAAACAGAAAACCAAACGTATTATATCAGAGGACTTAAACACTTTAAAAAAATCTCAGTACAAATATGTCCTTATTTAAACATTGTTCAAATTTAATGAAGTGATTTTGATGCATGTCTAGAAAGTTAGAAGGGAAATTTTATCAGTGAAGGTGGCGTTTGAGCCCCTTGTTTTCCATTTTTCACAAAAGAAAAGCACTCTAGTGCAACAGCATACCTGGGGCACTAACACCTAACAAAGTGTGCCGTAAAAACAGAGTAAGGGCAGGATCCTCAGCTTTTGGGGCACTACGGGCTCCTGAGAAGGGTCTTCTCTCCATGTGCTCAAGACATTATCCAAGACCCCTGTTTTCACCAGATGTCTATGCACCTCTTTTTCAAATATATGTAGATTGGTTATAGTTAATCAAATATGATTAATAAATTACAAATTTATTAATTTTGTTTTTTGTTTATGCATTAATAAGGTATAAACTCATTTTAAAACATTACCAAAATCAATCAGATTTTCAGTATATAATTCTTTCTCTCTTTCTTTCTTTTCTCTCTCTCTTTCTTTCTCTTTTTTTTTGCTAAGACAGACCATTGCAGATTTATTTGTATTAATCTACTTGCTCAAATGATTCCCTTTTCCTCGATCTCTACTGTACACTATGCCTGTATTTTACAAGAGCAAAAGCCAAAATATAACAAATGTAATAGGTAGGAATGAGTCTAACAAGCCAGTATTAAAACAGCAGGACTGCCTTGCCTCTGGTACCTCTCATTTCAGCAAACATTACTTCTTCAGTCACTTACTACCATTTCTGATGACTTGATTATTTTTGAAATGAGTATCTGATGTTTTTATGATTTGTTTGTATATATTTTTGAGACATAATTGATATATAACATTATATTCATTTTAGGTGTACAACATAATGATATTATATATTGCAAAATGATCACCCAAATAAGTCTAGTTAACATCCATCACCACACACCATTACAAATTTATTTTTTCTTGTGATGAGACTTTTAAGATCTACTCTCTTAGCCACTTTCAAATATACAGTACAGGATTGTTAACGATAGTCACCATGCTGTATATTACATCCCTAGGGATTATTTATCTTATGACTGGAAATTCGTACCTTTTGACTCCCCTTCACCCATTTTACCCACATCCCACCCCCTGCCTCAGGCAAACACTCAACATATATTTCTTCATCAACCAGTTCTAAAATTACAAATTCTCTCAGCTAGAAACCACAGACTTTAATATTTAGCTTTTTGCCTTAAAAAGGCCTCTGCTAAATTCATTCATTCCAGAAAGTAATGGGACATTGATGCATGTCAGTAATTTAAAGTGCTCCGCTAAAACAAAGAGAGGAATCAAGTCTATGATAAAAACGTTTGAGTCAGTAGCCTTGTATTTGTACACATTGTGTCTGGAGGGACTAGGTGTGGCTTACAAAGATGCACACAATCCAGCAAGACATAAGCCATTAAATCGAAGTGCAGGAAAAGAAGACAAAGAAAATGGGATAGAGAATGAATCCCCGTGGCGAGGTTAGGAAATCCCATAGACTGCCAAGCGCTGAACGGCCAGTTTTGGCTCTGCCCTTTGTAAGCAGCCAAAGGAAAAAGGGAACCATTATCAAGTATGTAATTGGTATTACTTATTAGATGAACACACATCGGCGTCTCACAAGAAGCCCAAATCTTTTCAACTGGCAAGATGAGAGAAACTGAAGAAAGGGCAGCATCCCCAAAGCATACTTGTTGCCAACGAATCAAAAAATCAGGCCTATGTCCTCATGCCAAAACTCGATTACGAGATTGACCTGGCACAGCTTCTCCGACACTTGGTGAAAATTATCTTTGCTGTCTTCTTTATGTGGGGAAACAGGCAAAGAGTGATTGCTTCCGCTTCAGACACCAACTCAATTACTGAGATAAAAACGGAAATAATGTCCTAGCAAGATGCAACTCTCAGTTCCACCTTACACCTGGATGGGCAGTTCATAGACATTGATCTTTACATACCCTCAAGAACTTCCTAATGGCGACCTTTGACCCCATTCCATTTTCTCTTACATCCTCCTGCTGCAATCTTCCCCACTCTGACTCAGCTTTGGTCACCCTGAGCACTCAGCGAGGTAGAAAATGGATGGGAAGGGTCAGGAGAAGACATCACAAAGCTGGATGAAATGGCAGAGCTGGGATACCCGGAGATGCAACATGGAGATGGCCTAGAATCAGTCCCTGAAGAGAGGCTGTGCTACAGCTCATGACTGAACACCTTGCTGCTGACCAAGAAGTCCCGAGACAGGTCTGGGAACATTTGCTTTTCCTGGGCACCAGCAAATCACCAGGCCATTTCAACTCATGAAGTGAGTACCTTCCTGGCACTAGGCAATAAGCTAGTGCTGGGAAATGAAAGGCAAAAAGGCACAGACCACGTGCCGTAATAACTGCAGTTTAGCTGGAAGAGTCTGTTACACAAGAATTTCAATATAGCAGTTAAACACCCTGACTCTAGATCCGATTCTTGAACCCTACTCCCACTTATGCCATATCACCTTAGACAATCAAACTCTTAGGGCTTTAGTTTTATCCTCCATAAGATGGAGCTAGCAACTACATTACAGAGAAAGAGCTTAGAGCAGTAGTGGGCATGGTTTCCATCACGAGACCACTGCCTCCTCCTGAAATCCTTGTCCCTGAAATGGTGAACAAGATGGACCGCATTTATGATATTGCAGGCATAATTACTGTTCAAAGTATCTGACATATTTTAACTCATATTTTAATCTTTTTCACAGAGGGTACTACTATTATCTGCATTTTGTATATCTGAGGCAAAGAATGATTCAGTGCTTTGCCCAAAGTTCTCAGAGAGGCAATACATAACAGTTGTTAAGGGTGTACATTCCGGGGACAAACTACCTGCACTCTGCTACTTAGAAGCTGTGTGACCTTGGGCTAACTACTTAACTTCTCTGGGTCTGTCTTCTGCCTGTTTACTCTCAATTTATTCCCCATCTTTCCCAACACTTCTGAGAACTACTTTTCCCAAGCTCCCTTGCTAATGAGGGTCTGGTTAGTTTAGCCAATGGGAAGCACTGGGGGAGCTAAATGGGTAGGAGGGGGGACTGTCAGGTTGTTCCCTGCCCTCTCTGTTTGGGGTGGCAGCTCTGGCAGGGGCTACATCTTCTCCCGGGTTCCAGTTGCCGTTAGGCTGCCCCAGGCCCTCGGCTCTGGTGACATCACCTTCTTCCCCTGTCCCTCTAACCTGCAGGAGCAGCTTCTTCCTGCTG
>NW_006796149.1:931104-955373 GCF_000442215.2 Lipotes vexillifer
TCCTGCTGATGATTTCTCGGTTGCTTTGCCATCTACTATCTGCCTTTTCTGCTCTTGCAATAATTCCCTTGTAGTCAGAGCCCTGTATCAAGTTTCCGCTGGGGAACTACTTGAGCAACATCAGCTTTTCTAACTGGACTATGACTGATACACTTTGTGCTTCAACTTCCTTGTCTGCCAGAAGGAAATTATAATTGCACCTCAGGGGGTTGTTGTGGAATTAAATGAGTGAATGCATTTAAAATGCTCGAACAGAGCCTGGCACACAGTAAGTGGCAACTGTTCTGGGACACACAGCCAAGGCACCAAAATCCCTTTCTAGGATCTTAAGGAGGAGATCCTGAGGCTTTAAAGGATGAGTAGGAGTAAACCAGCTAAAGAGAAGGCATCAGACGGCTCAGCGGCCAAGAGGTGAAAGAGAGCAGATGTCCTTCCAAGAGCCAGAAAAGGGAAGAGGTTCAGAAAGACTGGATCACGTGGATAATACAAGGTGAGGGGAGGGAGTGTGGGAGGAAGGATGAGGGTGGAGAGATCAGAGATCAGAGCCCAGAGCAGGCCTTTTTACGGCATGTTGAGGAGCGCTAAGTTAATTAAACACGGAGCCCATTAGACTGAGGTGGCTCTAATGTCGGCTGGTCTACACAAGCAAACCAAAACCTAAGACTGCTAATGCCTCAAGGCTAAGAAATCAAAACCTAAGGACAACCAATCACAAACAGCCAATAAGGCTTTAAGCTGTAGCCAATGCGATAATTTCCTTTCTTTGCTTCCACACCTTCTCTATAGGTCTTTCCCCTAGTTCCTGTCCATAGAGCTCTCCTAGCCACTTCTGGTTTGGCACTGCCCTATCCACATCGATTTTTTTCTCAAATAAACTCTAAAAATGTTTACTATGCCTCAGTTTATCATTTATCAGGAGTTCAGATTTTGACCTGAGGACAGTAGGAAACCATTGGAGCATTTTAATTAGCAGAGTGGCACAACTGAATTTATGTTTTAGAGATTTCTTTTGTTGTAATACGGGAACTATACGGGGTGGGAAGGAGAAAAGAGAGAAAGATGGAAAGAGCCATTAGGTCATTGCATGTGTCCAGGAAAGAGGCAATAGCTTGGACTAGGGTGGTGACAGTGAAAACAGAAAGAAATAGAAATTTATTCCAGAGGCAAAAATGATAGGCTTGGCATTGGATTAGATATGGGAGGCAAGCAAGAAGGAGGCTTCAAAAATGATGCCCAGGTTTCTGACCGGGGTAATGTACAACAGCAAGCAGCACAGCAGAGCTGTTTAAAGCGTAGGCTCTGGGGACTTCCCTAGCACTCCAGTGGTTAAGGCTTTGTGCCCCCACTGCAGGGGGCACAGGTTCTATCCCTGACCAGGGAACTAAGATCCTGCATGCTGCGCAGCCAAAACAAAACAAACCAAAAAAAAAGTATGGGCTCTGTCTACACAGCCTACCTTCAAACCCCAGCTCTACCCATGATGAACTCTTGAACCTGGGGCAAGGCACTGAACACTTTTTGCCTCTGAAGTGTGAAATGGCAACAATAACTGTACTTGCTGTATCGGGCTATTGAAAAGGTGAAATGAGGTAAAGCATGTTAAATGCTTGGAACCGAGCCTGGAATACCATGAGCAGCGTCAATCTTGGTCACTATCCCAGCAACAAGGATCTCAGGAGAAGACACACTCACAGGGGTGGGAGCATTGTGAATTCAGATCAAACATGCTGAGTTTGAGACATCTATGGAAGCAGAGAAAGAGGTCTGGGCTAGAGAGATGTAGATTTAATTTTAGAGCCATCACGAATAGAGATGACAACGGGGGCTATGGGAATGGATGAGCTTGTCCAGCGAGTGTAGGTAAAGTGAGGACAGATAAAAGTCATAGGGCAAACCCAGGGGATGTCAACATTTAAGTCAGCATTTTCAGGAAGAGAGGCCAAGGAAGAAAGCAGAGAAAAGCAGAGAAGTCAGAGGGGAGCCTGTAGTGGCCAGTTGTGAGGGGAAAACAAAGACACTGTAAGAATAGCAGGAGCTGGACTGAGAGTTATTGATGTAACTTGAGATCTCCCCTTATCATCCTCTCCAGCCAGGGGCCTTGTGACATGGCAGCAAGAAGCTTGTCTCAGGTGATGTGTAAAAGAGCAAACACCAGACATCCATGTTTGATCCTCCGTGCTGATCCAGAAACACCATTGGAGCATTTTAATTAGCAGAGTGGCACAACTGAATTTATGTTTTAGAGATTTCTTCTCACCTTGGTGCTCACCTTGGTGACTGGGAATGGCAAAGCCCAATTTTTCTGGCCACTCCACTGAACCCATGATCTTTTCCTTCATGTGACAAACTAGATAGTGGATATTCCTTCTGGGTTCAAACAGCTGCCATCATTGAGAACAAACATGAGTCTGACTCTCTTCTTCTGCACAGAAGACCATTTGTAGATTCCCCATCTCCTTTCTAAGGTCCAGAAAACCTTTTAAGTAATTGTGATCTCAATTTTTTCTTTTTTGTTAAGGAGTATGATTCAAGAAGTTTGTTCCATGTGCTGTATTTATTAGAATCCCAAGACCTGGCCCAAGGCCTCACTCCCAGGATTCTGATGGCAATGCCAGCATTCTATTGGCCGGAGGGAGCTCTTTGCTAGAGGACACTGAGAGGATTACTCTGATTCAATGCAGAAATGTTGGGAAACTGCTTTATATTCTGTCTAGTACAAGCAAGGAGGAGTTGTTATTTTTATAATCATCATCAGAGCCTTCTACTACATAGTTTTGGGAAGTGGTAATAAAAGCAGAATACTTCTCTCTTAAATTCAACTACCCCCAAACTTTCATTTCAACTACCCCCAAACTTTCATTAATACCCAATTAATTTTAGCAAAGTTCAGTGCTAAGCTCTCTGTAGCACTTTGGCACGGTAGTACCTGTGCATTTGGAATGACACAGTAATCTCTTACTCTAGGAAAAAAAATTACCCTGGCAACATGATCCTTTTAGCTTAAGATGAACTGGTTCCATTTCTCATTCCTCCATTCTCAAGGTTAATTGGGTTGCTAAACTCCCACAAACTAAAAAGCAAGTGCTAAACAGTGTCCAGACCAGCCTGGAAGGGACACGGATTAAAATCAGAATTGAGGCTGACCAGTCTGATATCAAATGTGACCCCATTTGTCAACATGTGACCAATGAAAAGGGGGCACACTGTTTTTAAATTAATCTCCACCAAAAACAAGACATATGAGCATAATGACTGTATTATATAGCAAAAACATAAATGGCAATCCACTCTCGTAAAATATTTGTGTTGAAATTAGGAAATGGTAGCACATTCAAACACAAGAGCTAATGGAAGCCCTGAATATAGATTATATTCCATCTGGCTGCCAAGAGCCTGCCTCCACACATTAACCACAGGACCAAGCAGAGAAGGAAACTAGCTTTTAATGGGGAGGGGGAAGGGTAAGCTGTGACAAAGTGAGAGAGTGGCATGGACATATATACACTACCAAACATAAAATAGATAGCTAGTGGGAATCAGCCGCATAGCACAGGGAGATCAGCTCGGTGCTTTGTGACCACCTACAGGGGTGGGATAGGGAGGGTGGGAGGGAGGGAGACTCAAGAGGGAAGAGATATGGGAACATATGTATATGTATAACTGATTCACTTTGTTATAAAGCAGAAACTAACACACCATTGTAAAGCAATTATACTCCAATAAAGATGTTAAAAATAAATAAATAAACTAATTAATTAATTAAAATGCAAAAGAGAAAGATTTTATCTGAAAATATCAAGTCATAGGATGTGAAGAGTCATCAGTTTCATGGACTGTTTATGAGTCAGATGTTAATTGTGATGCTGTCTTCAAACACAGAGAGAGAAAAGAGAGATTTTTCTCCCTTTAAACTTGAAAGAGGTGGTTGAGGCAGGTAGCTCACCACTGGTAAGTGGCATTTGGTTGTTTAAAATAATTTTGACGGCCTGGCTTTGACATTCCCTGCATTTGCACAATAAACAGATCTGCTGTTTCTATCCCTCCATTTTAAATGCTAGCCCCATGGGACCATGTCACCATAGCATTTTGCAAGAGCTATGTTTTGCACTAACTGAACAACAAGTCTATGTTTACAAAACAAAATTATTTTTTCCAGTTTCAACTTCGCTTATTAACAAAGTAAAGCAGATATTTCTCAAGCCAATATGTCCCCTTTGTTTATGGCTGGAGATCTTGATCCAAGTGAAAAAACAAAATCTACTGATGAGTACAGAAAATCACCACCATGCAGAAATCTCTCTTTACAAAAATCCTGTGGCACACAACCATCTACTCATAGAAAGTCAGCAATGGCTATTTGCAGTCAATCCAATTCCTCTACTTAGGAGATTTTTGTGACATAAATAGATCAGAGAGTCTTGCAAAATGTGTATTTACCGTTGACCCTTTATGTTTTTCAGAATTTGTTTGGAATATTGAGGAATGCTATCCTGAGTGTGTTGGTTTCTTTCTGTGCAAACTCTGATGAAAAACAGGGACCATGAACAGGAGGAAAAAGTTTAGTCCAGGCCCTGGGTTGTTATGGAAGAGCACCTCTGGGCTAGGGCCAGGAGTGCTTTAGTTCTCCTTGTGGGAATATCTAGAGAAGCTCTAACTCCCCAATATTAATCAGATCTGCAGACCCCCTTGCTTAAAACCCTCCAGTGGCTCTTACTCTTAAATGAAACTCCTTACCCTGGCCATCAAAACCCTACACAATCTGGCCCCTGCTCAGACCTTACCAGTCCTGTTAGGGGCTGAATTGTGTCCCTCTAAAATGTACATGTTGACATCCTAAGCCCAATACCTCAGAATGTGACTGTATTTGGAGATAGGGTATTGAAAGAAGTAATTAAGGTAAAATAAGGTGATATGAGTGGGTCCTAATCCAATATGATGGGTGTCCTTATGATAAGAAGAGATTAAAACACAGACATGCACAGAGGAAGGCCATGTGAAGACACAGGGAAAGCTGGCCATCTAAAAGGCAATAAGAGAGGCCCAAGAAGAAATCAACCCTGCTCACACCTTGATCTTGGACTTCCAACTTCCAGAAACATGAGAAAATAAATTCTGTTGTTTAAGCCACCCAGGCTGTGGTTCTTTGTTACAGCAGCCCTAGCATAATAACCTCACTCACTCTCCACTTCCACTCTGAGGTCCAGCCATCCTTGCCTTCTTCCTGTTTCTTTCAACTGCCTGACTGGTTCCCACTGTAGGTCCTTTGCACCAGCTGTGCCTGCCAACTGATCTTTGCATGGCTGCTCCTTCTTGTTTTTCAGGTCTTAACCTAAATATCACATCCTCAAAGACTAGATAATCTAGAGTAGCTCCCCTGATCCCCATTCTCTCTCTTCACCCTTTTAAAAGTTGCCATCATAGCACTTATTACCACCTGCTTTTCTTGTTAACTTATGTACTTTCTTACCCTTTGTGTCCCCCAGTGAGCTCCCTGAGGACAGACATAAGATGTTTATCTTGTTCACTATATAGCCCAAGTCTTAGAACAGAGCCCAACACTTGGTAGGGGACTCAGGAAATATTTATTGAATGAAAAACGTTTAAATGAATGAATAGCAACTGAAAAACTTTTTTTATTTAAAATTTTTAAATCAGTTAATTAGCATGAAATGACTGCCATAAGGTAAAGATAATTAGACTTGTTGAATGAAGAAAATTGGACTGAACTGAATTGAATTAAGCAAATGGAAAACAACCAACTTATAGAACTCAATTTTTAAAATTTTATTCTGTGATCTAGTCTTGATCAGGAAGTCTCTATTTCTCAAAAATAAAGCAAAGGGAGATACATAGGGTCTATTAAAAGAGAAGGCTTTCTGGAGATGGTTCCATCTGAAGAGGAAAATTAGGAGAAAGGGTATTAGGGAGATTACTATCCACTGTGTTCCCTTTTGTACTGCTCAAAACTTTTGCCAATGCATCCATAACATTTAGAAAGAATTTTCACAAGAGATAAAGCAAAGAATTGCACAATTACTTGCCTTGAGGATGTAGATGAAACTCTGACCATTTCCTCATGTGCCCCAAATACACCATCATTCCTACTTCTGCCCCTTTGTTCCTGTTGATAATGCTGGGAAGACATTATCTTCTTCCCTCATCTCTTCTACAAGTTTTCCTGTCAAGTCCACAATCTCTTGTGTAGGTGGACTGCTTTGAATTATAATTGTTTACTTAACATATCTGTCTTAACTTGAACTTCGTGAAGGTAGAGACTTGGTCCTACTCGTGTTAGTAATCACATGACATTTAGCCCATGAAAGGGCTCCATAGATACTTGTTGACTGCATAAATGTGTAGAGTACAGCTCTCCCCTAAAGGTCCCAGCTGACCTATCCAATTCTTCATTCCTTTCCTGAGCTCCTCTTAATTCTTATTATCTGCTCTTTCAGTTCTAGCACTTGATACCCTACAGCATATCAAGAAGGTGAAGGACAGCACTCGGCTCAGTGAACATTTGACCAGGGGCCCAATTAGAGAAACATTCTACTTACCTGATTTAATCTAAAAGAAGAAAAATGAAGAAGTAGTAGAGCCTCATTGAGGCCTTTTATTTTTTTTAATTGAGATATAATTCACATACCACTAAATTCACCCTTTTAGTGTACAATTGAGTGGGTTTTAATATCATCACTAGGATGTGCAACCATCACCACTATCTAACTCCAGAATATCTTCATCACCCCAAAAAGAAAGCTCATACCCATTAGTCACTCTCCATTTCTCCTCTCCCACCAGGCTCTGGCAGCCACTAATCTACTTACTGTCTCCGTGGATTTGCCTATTCTGGACATTTAATATAAATAGAAGCAGGCAGGCCTCTGTTTCTGGCTTCTTTCACTTAGCATAATGTTTATAAGGTTCATCCATGTTGTAGCATGCATCAGTACATCATTCCTTTTTATGACTGAATAATATTCCATTGTATGGATATAATATTTAGTTTATCTCATCCTCAGTTGATGGACATTTACGTTGTTTCCACTTTTGGGCTATTATGAGTAATGTTGCTATGAACATTCATGTACAAGTGTTTGTATGAACCTAGCCTTTTCCAATTATCCTGGATATGTATCTAGGAGTGGCGTATTCTGGGTCATAAACACACATAATAACTTTGTGTTTAACTTACTGAGGAATCAACAAACTTTTTCACAGCAGCTGCACCATTTTACATTCCTACCAGCAATAGATGAGGGTAAGGCATTTTTAAAAGAGATTAGATAATCACAGATGAAGAATTTTGTACTTTAAAGACTGCCCAAGGTCAAAAGAGAGAGAAAAGGGATTTTTTTTTTTAGGGAGGAAGGTGTTTTATTAGGGGAATGAATGGCTCACAAAGTCCTGCTGACTCATTTTCAGTCAACTTTACCATGGCCTTGCTTAATTCACATTTAGATCATGTGTTCAATCTTAACACAAATAGCCTGGGTGTCTAGGGCATTTTTCCCAAGCAGTATGAGCACCTTTGAGACATCCTTTAATATGTGTAGTTTTGTTTCCTCTTCAGTAGGGAGGAATAGGTCTTCCTCTGCCCACTTAGCTTTATTTCTGGACATAAACTTTTCAAGAAACAGGAAGTTCAGCTTTACTTTAAACCACCAAGCTGCCTGAGTGAATTTCATCCATTATTTCAGAGTTTTTATTTTAAACTTTAGGCTAAGCTTGAAGGGAAAGCAACCTAGATGGGTAATAAAAAGGATTCTGAATCTATGGGTATATGCATGCAACTTATGGACGAAGTACCAACAAATAGAAGAAATATATTTACAGATGAAAGTGAATCTACCTACATTTGTTTCACTAAAATTGATTTTTTCCCCTCATCATAGATTTCTCTATTCACGCCACTCAGCTTCCTCAAAAGAATCAGCACAAGGCCACAAACTCAAAAGAACTCCTTCTCTGTTCATAAAATGCCTGCCCTGACTCCATGTCCACGCCCTCAATAAACAGACAAGCCCTTGCCCCATACCCTAAGAGGCAATCTTCCGAGGCCTTGACCTCAGAGAGCCTGTTTCGAAAGAGAGGCCATTCTATCTGCCCAACTATTCTCTGGTCACACAGTCTTCTCCAGAGACGGGCAGTGGCAGTGGCTCAGCTGATCTGGGCAGGTGTGACTGTAGAGAGGGGAAGAGAGATTGAGAAGGAAGAGAGAGCTCCCTTGAGCTAGGATATGAGGTAGCAGATGAGGCAGGCTGTCGATCAGCTGTCACTCAGCAGCAGGACCAGAGGTGCTCTCCTTTCTGAGGCCGTGGGGGAAGTGCTCTGAGTTGTATTCTAGGATAGCTCCCTTGAGGTGTACCAGCAGAGGCGGGGACATCCTGTGATGAGCTCTGATACGCAAAGGGAAAGGAGAACTGTAGACACTACAAGGGAAGTCTGATTCTCGACCCTCCTCCTCATCACATGTCTAAGCCTCCATTTCTCCAGCTCAACAGTGTAAGTGAGGCAATGCAACAGTCTATCTGAGAGAATGCATATAAGAAGGTTGCTACTAACTGGATAAAAAACTAACTCAAAATTAGTGGTTCTCCAACTCCAGTGTGTATCAGGGTCATCTGTAGAGCTTGTTAAAACACAAATTACTTGGCTTCACTCCGAGGTTCCATTCGTCAGGTCAGGGCAGGGCCTGAGAATTTGCATTTCTAACAACTTCCCAGGCAGGGCATGCTGATTCAGCTGGTCAAGGACCACACTTTGAGAACCACTGTGAAAGCACAAGAAAAATATCAGCTAGAGTTATAATGGGCAATCACGAGGAATGCCCAGACTGAGCAGTAAAAAGAAACAATTCTGTCCAGAATAAGCAAGAAAATAATAAAACGTATACAAATAATAGAACATGTAATGCTTGAGTTGCCAGAAGCAAAGTGATCTGGTCTTTAAAGTCAGAAAGAGCAGGGATTAATCAAAAAGACATTTTTGATCAACTCCTGTCCTCCAACCTAAAGGAAGAGACAAAGTCCACCATCCCCTTGGTAAGCCCTTGGCCTTGTAGCCTCGGCTTTCTCTCTTCACAGATGAGGAATCCCATTCCTTAATTCACAAACAGCAAGGAGAAGATAAGAACTGAGGGAAATGCCCACCACACCCTGCCCGATCACCGACTCTAGTAATAGTGCCGTCCATGGGTTTAAGACTTTATGGTTTTAAAAAGCTTTCCGGAGAATTCCCTGGCAATCCAGTGGTTAAGACTTTGCACTTTCACAGCTGAGAACATAGGTTCAACCCCTGGTCGGGGAACTAAGATCCCACAAGCCACACAGTGTGGCCAAATAAATAAATAAATTTTAAAAGTAAAAAAAAACCTTTCCAGTGATCAAGACAGTGTAGTATTGAAAGAACAGACAAATAGATCAATGGAACAGAATAGAGAGCCCAGAAATAGGCCCACATAAATATAGTCAACTAAAATGATCTTTGAAAAAGTAGCAAAGTCAATTCCATAGAGAAAGGGTAGTATTTTCAACAAATGGTGGTGGAACAACTAGACATCCACATGCAAAAGAGAAAGGAAGGGAGGAAGGAAGAAAAGAAGGAAGGAAGGGAAGGAGGGAGGGAGGGAGGAAGGAAATGAATATGAACAAAGACCTTGCACCTTTCACAAAAATTAACTCAAAATAGGTCATAGACCTAAATGGAAAACCCCAAACTATAAAACTTTTAGAAGATAACATAGGAGAAAAATCTAGATGACTTTGTGTTTTTTAGATACAACACCAAAAACATGATCCATGAATGAAAGAATCAATAAGTTGGACCTCATTAAAATTTAAAACTTCTGCTCTGTGAAAGACATTGTTAAGAGAATGAAAAGACAAGTCACAGACTGGGAGAAAATATTTGCAAAACTGATATCCAAATATACAAAGAACTCATAAAAGGACTGGTACCCAAATATACAAAGAACTCATAAAACTCAACAATAAGAAAATGAATAAACCGAATTTAAAGACCTGAACAGACACATCTGCAAGAAAACATACAGATGGCAAATAAGCATACGAAAACATGATCAATATCATGTCATTAGGAAGTTGCAAATTAAAATAAGATACTACTACACATCTATTAGAATGGCTAAAATCCAAAACACTGACAACACCAAATGCTGGCAAGGATATGCAGCAACAGGAATTCTCATCATTGCTGCTGGGAATGCAAAACCGCACAGCCTCTTTGGAAGACAGTTCAGCAGTTTCTCACAGAGCTAAACATAGGGTTATCATACAACCCAGCGACTGCAATCCTAGGTATTTTCCCAAATGAGCTGAAAAGTCTACATCCACATAAAAACCTGCATGTGAATGTTTATAGTGGCTTTGTTCATAGTTACCAAAACTTGGAAGCAACCAGGATGTCCTTTAACAGGTGAATGGGTAAACAGACAGTGGTACATTCAGACGATGCAATATTACCCAGTGATTTTAAAAAAAAGAAAGAAAGGAGGTTTCAAGCCACAATAAAACATGGAGAAACCTGAAAAGTATTAGGTGAAAGAAACCAATCTGAAAAGGCTATATAATATATGATTCCAATTATATGACCTTCTGGAAAAGGCAAAACTAAAGAGGCAGTAAAAAGATCAGTGGCTGCCAGGAATTCAAGGGGAGGGGGAAGGGATGAATAGGTGAAACTCAGGGCATTTCAAGGGCAGTGAAATTATTCTGTATGATACCGTAATGGTAGATATATGACATTATGCACTTGTCAAAATCCATAGAGCTGTACAACACAAAGAGTGAACCATAATATAAAGTATGGACTAGCTAATAATAATGTATCAATATTGGTTCATCAACTGCAACAAATGTGCCATACTACTACTGGATATGAATAATAGAGGGAACTGTGGGCAGGGGTGGGGGGTGGGTAGTATTTGGGAACTCTCTGTACTTTCTGAGCAATTTCTCTGTAAACCTAAAAATGCTCTAAAAAAATAGTCTTTTTACAAAAGCTTTCCCGTATATTATTTCATATAATCTTCAGACCAACTCTATTTGGTGGAGTAAGTGTGATTATCTTCCTATTTGAGATGAGAAAACTGATGTACTGTTATTCACACACAGTCTGTTGCAAACTAAGATTGAACATTTGATCTCCTGATTCCAGTCTCTGGATCCTTTCCGTTGCACTGCACTCTCTCTCCCGTGTGTGCTATGCTGGGACAACCCACACGTTCCCGTATCCTTCTGTTACTTCTTATAGATGCTACCAAGGCCAAAGAGAACCCAAGACAGGTAGGAAAGAGGAACGGGTGTGTGGACAGAGCTGAGGGCACAAACGCTTTCATTGGGGGCGACTCCATGATTCCCCTGGGTCCCCTGAGCACCCGACACCCGTTCACCAACCTAAAAAGTGAGGCTTTGGGGATGAGTCAAGGGAAAAGGCATTATATCTCTAACTTGCGGTGGTTTTTATGTCCCTAAATTATTCAGATTTTCCTAATAGCATATTTCCAAAACTTCAGCCCTTCACATCCTATCTTCACAAATTTTGCTGTGCCTGCCTATCACTTACCCTATTTTTACTGGATATTTCCTTTGCAGAGACATTTTTATTTAGGTTCGTCCTAAACAGAGCCAACTTATAAAATCAAAAGTGTTCATCTTTGTACCACTTCACACCTCCTTGAGGGCCCAGGGGCATCTGTAACACACTTCAAGAACTGCTGCCCTAGGGAAATTCACCCCAAAACTCAGAGCCCACTAGGTGGAAACCAGGGACCTTGCTTCCCTCCGTATTCCTAGCAGCCAGCAAGTCTCTGGAAGATAGTGGGCGCTCAGAAAAACATTTGTTGACTAAATGAATGAATGGTTAAGAACTACTTTGTTGACCAATTTTCCAGCAGCTGTTAACAAATCTAACTCCCTAGTTGCAGCCCTAATCAACAACCTCCCATTGTCCCCCTGAGATCTTGGCACCCCAGACCCTACCCCAGCCACCGTTAGTTGCTGTTGGTCAGTGTGGATCATTCCAGCTAGGGCAACACACAGCTACTCCCAGCCCCACACATTCCAGGGTCCCGTCTGCCTCAATGGTTCTGACCCACTGTCAGACCCACTGTGCCCTGAGTGTCCAGAGAAAAGGTTCCTCTCCTGAGAAGCCTTCCCCAACCCCCCTGGTTGAACTCTCTCCTTTTTCACTCGTAATAAGAACTCTATTGCTCTCATTATTCTCTATCATGATCATCCATTTTCAAGAGTAAGCTGTGTGTGGGCAGGAACCGCATCTTTCTTGTCGGCCCTGTGCCTGGTTCCAATAGTGCCCAATAGGTGCTTCTGAAGTTCATACTGCTTGGGTTTGCCTTCTCCGTCCATGGGCGCTCCTGTGTTTGATTCATCCTCCTAGCGCTTACCACGTGCCTGGTACGTAGCAGAGCCTTCATTAGCCTCATGGAAGGAAGGGAGGGAGGGAGAGGAGGAAGGAGGGAGGGAGGGAGGGAGGGAGGGAATTTAAACTGAAAGATACAATATATAATTCCATTAGTCTGATGGCTGGAATACTGGAGAGAAAAGTCAGCCATGAACTGGGTGCTACCTCCAGCCATGCCTGGTCATAGCCAGAAAGGAACAAATAATAACTGAGTGACTACTAGGAACCAAGTATCATATTTGGTACTTTCCATAGTTTATGTCATTACTTCTCAACTCTGTACCAAAGGTACTATTATTCACAATTTACAAGCACTGAAAAGTGCTGTGCTTCCAGTAGCGGAGCAGAAGCTCTCTGTTACTGCTGTGCCAGCCGGGGCCGGGCCTCGCTCTCCTCCCAAAGAGAGCGGAGCCCGAGGAAAACTCTCCTCTCCCCTCTCCGTCTAAAGGCAGTGACCTTGAGCTCAGCCACGCCCCTCCCTCCCAGATGTCGGAGGGAGAAGCCTCACGTGGCAGAAGGTGCTCTGGGGCCCATCCCCTTCTCTTCCATCTGTTTCCCCTCCTTGCAAGGCGTGCTAAAAATTTGCACTGACCACCAAGTGAATTTCATTGTGAAGAGTATGCAGACCCTGCTGACAAGTTCATGGAAACCTGCACAAAGTGCTTAATGTGATGCATGTCACTAATATGTACAGCACGTCCTGCGTTGAAAGTGATACTTTTCCACTGATGGTAACCTCTCCTTTGACCCTGGAGCTCAACAAACTGCTAAAATCAGGTGATATTTATATGTGGAACATGTGACACATTATGCCCCTTTGCTTGGTCACCCATACAAGTAACAAATGGCAGCCAGACTAGAAGTAAACATCAAATTGTTACATAAACGCCACTTAAAGAAGGATGACTTGGGGAAGCACCCAGCCAGAAAGAATTCTCCCAAGATTTGTTTGCTCTGAAGTAGAAGGGAAGAGCACGTTATCTCTGGTTTGAAATGACATCTGATGAAATTTCATGGAAGGTGAGGAAACATCTTCTGAGCAACGGTTCTGATTCATTCTAGTACTTCCCCCTTCTCTCCTGCCACTTTCCCATGTTACCCACTAAAGAACTTCTCATATGAGAGGCTAAGAAAACCAACCAATGTAATGTCTAGTTGAAATTGAGTGCTAGAGACTTATGGGGAGAAATTCAGAATTAAGCTAAGCAATTGCCTCCAGAAAATTAATTGGGACCAACTCTGAGCATAGTTATAAAATCTCCAGCATTCCCTTCCTTTGTCCCTTTACCCAATTCCCTTTCAAACTTGAGCCTCTCTCTCTCTCTCTCCCTCCCCCTCCTCTTTCTCTCCCATACTTCTCCCATATTTCTTATTTAATAAACTTGTTTTCAAGAAAGGAAAGAATCTTACATTAGTCATTCACACTTTAGTGTGAATTTAAAGTCAGTGAGTCAACTCTCACAGGAATGAGGATTTCAAGGCATAGCTCTAATTGTGGAATGGCTGCCTTTGAACACTTTTAAGGATATTTCATGAAACAGCTAAATACAAGGAAAAGGAGAGGAACTGCCCAAGTCTACCTATGCAGAAAGGCAGCTTTGAGTCCAGTTTTGAGAAATGAGAGCCTTCAATTGCCACTCAGATGAATTCACAGAAGTTGAGTGAAAGTTATAATTTGTCCTTCAGGGATTGACTGGTTTTAATACCCTTCTCTTCTCCTAGGAAATAGATCTATTCTGCTGGCCTGTAACTATCAGCCCTGTAGGATTCATCCTCACTTGACACCGGGTCTCTCTACTCCAGATGCCCTTTCCCCCACCAGGTTTTATCTGAAGAGGCCCAACACTGAGCTGCCTGGGCCAAATGTGGCCGTGAGTCCTTCAGCAAATTTTCTGCTCTCATGAGCGCACCCCTTGGTGCAAAAAGCTGATAGCACTCTGACATATGGCTGGTCTCCCGGAGACTCTCACTCCTCTCTCAGCCAGAAGAACTTCAAAACCCTGAGCCGGTGGAAAATTCAGTCTGTTCCAAGCAAGAGAAACAAGTGTGCTCCCAAAATGAATACTGGTATTTAGAAATGCCCTAGGGTATTATAAATATAATCTTTCTAAGGTGTGAGTGTGTGCCAGGAAGAGACAGAAATGGAGTGAGTGTGTGTGTGCATGTGTGTGTGTGATGACAGAAAGGGGAGCAAGCAAAGGCCCAGCGGATCAGTGTGAAGAACACAAGGCCAAGCAGAGAGAATATCCACTCTGTGCCCAATGACTAAATTCAGGATTTTCTACTGCTTCCCGCCTGAAGAATTAGGGCAAAGGGAATTAGAGAAAGAAAAAGGGGGGAAAATGAGAGAGAAAGAGAAGCAGAAACAAAGACGAAGAGAAAGAGAGGAGCGGAGATGGGAGAGGAAGGAATAAGAAGTGGGGAGCCTTACTGGCTGTAGACTGCAAGGCCTGCACTGAGAGGGAGAGACAGCCAGAATGTGGAACTGCTGATACACCTCAGGTCCCTCCACCAGTTACAAGTGATTCATTTCTGCCTTTATTGTGTTTGGCTAACTAACAAGTTCCATGTCCAAGTGCCCCCCCTTGCCCAATTAATGCAATGCCAAGGCTAATCCACCATCCACAGGACACTCTGCTTCCTGTCAAATAGATGGGTTTGTTAGGGTGGGTCTTACTCAGCCCCTTCTGGGTCTCTGGACGTGCCTGGCCCTGACATACTCTGGACTTAGGGCTGATGAATAGAATGAAGTGAAATAAACTGACCAAGGGGACTTGTATGACCCTTATTGCCCTTTAGCTAACCCAGGTGACAGTCCGAACAGCAACATGGCTCCAGGGCAGGGATTCTTAACCTTTAATGTGCCATGGCTCCCTCTGGAAGGCTGGCTAAGCCTACAGACCCCTTCTCAGAATAATGTTTTTTTTGTTTTCAGAATGTTTTAAATTTGTAAAACTGTAAAGGGAAACAATTACACTGCTATAGTTATCAAACATTTAAATAATGTGATATAGTGATATTTGTACTCCTTTATCAATGCTTTAAATAATAAGAGCTGATGAAGGGTGAAATGGGAGAAAACAATGGTTCGAGATGCCTGCAAAAACTATCAGATGTTATGAAAAAATCTGTGATTTCTATGGTGACAAAGTCACAGTGCTAATACCACTGCAGCTTGTTGCCTGCATTCTTCCTAGAAGGAAAAGCTAGGTTTCAGGGACAGTTTAGATAAAATAGAGATGCAGTGTTTTCCCATTCAAATTCATGAACCAGAACAACTGGAAATAAAGGGAAGGAGGTTGCAGATGATAATAATTACAATAAAAACAGAACTATAATAACAAAGCAACGTCTGCTACAAGCACAACAGCAAACATGGCTGCCATCCATGGAGACTCTTCCCTGTACTACGTGCTTTCCATGTATCATTTCCCTTCATCCTCACTCTGAGGAAGGCATCCTCTTCCCACTTTACAGATGAGGCTTAGGGATTTTAGGGAAATTATCAAGGATCAAAGCTAATGAGCAGCTGAGCCAAAAATGGAAGTTAGGGCTGTGGCTGTCAGATACCAGAGCCCACGTTCACTGTGTCTCCTTGAGAGAGGGGCGTGTGTGTGTGTGCTTGTGTGTGTAGAGGGAGAGAGACAGTGAGAGAGAGAGATGAACGCCAAGAGATGCTGTTTCCTTTTCGCACCCATGCTCATGTCCCACTGGTGTGGAATGAAGACATCAGTGCCAGAGATGATAGGAGCCTACAGATCATCAACACCATCGAAAATCTTCTCAAAAACACTGAAAAGGAAGACCTATGCAAGGAGACCAGCTCTCTCAGCTAGTAACATACCACAAACCCTCTGTAATTTTTACAGCACAGTAATGGCACATGATTAGTTAGTCAGATCACCTGAATCTGGGTGGACCTACCTCTCCATGCAACCACAAACATGATTCATAAGCAGGTACTACCCCTGACTGAATCACACACACCGGTTTCTCAATAAGACTACCAGGTTTGAGGGAGGAAGGAGAACAAATTATTTAAAATGGTGTTCAAGCAGGATCTGTTTCTGTTTGGGTCATCAGATGAGACCCGGACATCAATCAGTAAGTTGCCAGACCAAACTAAGCTTCATTGAACACAATCCAGCACGGCAGCAGCTTTCCTGGTGGTCACATCACATCAATGACTCATGTTGGATATACTGTCAAATAAAATATCTCAGCCTTTGTTATACACATTGCTGCTAAGCCATGTCACATCCTGAAAGTGTGCTGTTGGTGTTTTGGACCTAATTATAAGTGTCTTTCAATTATCCCTATTAAATTTAATTCTATGGCCATGTCTCATCAGGCAAACCTGTGACCATTCTATTTTTACATTTCTTTCATTATTAATGAGCATGTCCTGATCATCAGTGAACACTGTTTCCTCTTCTTCTCTAGCCAACATTTCAGTGATCTCTTCTAGAACCTGACATGAGGTAATCAGGAAGCTATATAGTTTGAATTCACTTTCTTCCTTCTTGAAAGAATCCACTTTCACTTTCCTCCTTGAAAAGTCAGATGAGGGCTTCCCTGGTGGCGCAGTGGTTGAGAGTCCGCCTGCCAATGCAGGGGACACGGGTTCGTGCCCCGGTCCGGGAGGATCCCACATGCCGCGGAGCGGCTGGGCCCGTGAGCCACGGCCACTGAGCCTGCGCGTCCGGAGCCTGTGCTCCGCAACGGGAGAGGCCACAGCGGTGAGAGGCCCGCGTACCGCAAAAAAAAAAAAAAGAAAAATCAGATGAGCATTTGCCTATCTTATCTTTCACCTTCTGTCCCATATCCACAACTTCTCAAAGGTCCCTCAGCTGTGGTATGTAATTTGTTTAGGCCAGAGGAATGGACTATTTGAACACCTGTACTTTCACTCACCTTAAATACTTTTACTTCTCTTTTACCAATTCTTGCTCAGTCCTTTTCAGTTCAAGGATCATTTTGCTTCGTTTATTCAATTGGACACTGAGTGTGTTCTAAGCACTGAAAATTCAAAGATAAGTATGTTCTCTGACTTTTAGGAAGCTTTCAGATTATTGGAGAAAACAAATGTGCAAACAGATAAATTGTATGTGATAATTAGGAGTCAAAATAGCTTATATAATAGAGTCTATTGACTCACGTAATTTAAAGGTCCAGGGGTAGGGTAGACTTCAGGCATGGGCTCTTTCAGTGGTGTGCTGGAATGTCTCTAACAACTAACTGACTCCAGAGAACAAAGCTTTGATTTATAGTGTTTGCCGATATCCATGTTGTAAATACTCCCATCATGGCCTGTTTATTTCAAGCTACCAACATGAAGTCACTGAACACAGAATTGGGACGAGATGTACATATCCATCTCTGGGCTGATGCAGGCTAGCTCCAACACACCATTGCCACCCTCATTTCTCTACAAGTCTTGTGGTTCTTCCATCCTCTGTGTGCTGGTTTTGTCCTGATGATGCAACCAGAAACTGGGACTGTATACTTTCTTGCTAGTGTCTAGTGGAAGAACAAGCTTCTCTTCCCTTAATCATCAAAAAAATTCCTGAGCTTCCCTGAAATAATCACAGTACCCCCAAAAATGGCACACCCAGCTGGCTTAGCCTTGGGCAATGTGTTAACTAAGTAATAGTAACTTGTCTCCCACGGCTCTTCATTTCACCTACCAAGTGCTCCTTGTCGGATAGAATTAGCACCAAAAACCTTTTCTCTGAAAGGTGAAATTATTAGCAAGACAAGAAAATAGCTTGTTTATATTTGTCCATTACAATGGCTATACTAACCAGATCTTTTCAGGATTGAAATTCTCATCCCCCCCACTGCTGGAAGGGGTTGCTGTTGATGGTTCACAGCTGAGCTCCTCCCCAGGCGTTGCCCTTGCCAAAAGGAGCTGCCTGCTCCTCTTGGGAAGAAATTGCCTTGAAGGACAGGTTAATGGGTTGGTACGAAAGCCCCACCTCAATTCAGACATCTCTGAAGGGCTATCCCAGCTCCAGAGCTCACGTGGGGGATCAAGGGAGGCTCTTTTGCAACCACAGCATTTCCCTCTGCCTCATCGAGCTTCCGTTGCTCCATTACATTGTTCCTGTGAGCATCTCTCCACCAAATCTCCTGCATGCAAATCTCAGTGTCTATTTCCAGGGAACCCCACCTGCAATGCCCATCCTTGAACCAGTCACGATGTTCTAGACAAATCAGAGCTCATCATTGAAGCCAGAGATGGTGTCAGTCTCACTGACATCCCATCCGCCCCACTGTGGGAAAGGGTTAGAATGGATCTTGAGAGGTAACCACACTATCTGCTACGCAATACAACATGCTGAGTGACGTAAAAGACAAATGTACAATATCACAGTCCAATGACTGGTACATTGTAGGTGCTGAGAAAGAAAGAAAGCAGCCCCTGACATATGTAAATAACCACAGCTGGAGCCCCAAAGCATTACAGGCTGGTCTGACACTCATAGCCCAGCAATTTTGTTCCCAAGTTGGACATAAACAATCTCACAGAACACCAACCTCAGACAAGCTTACTCTGAACCATGATAGAATGAAACAAAACAAGGCCACTTATAACTTTGTCTATGCAGAAACAAAAACAGGGTCGCTGTGCCACCCAATCACAGGATTGCCCTTGCTCTCTGGTGGCTTCCAATCTAGAATGGATCCTCGATATCTCAGACCCTCCCCAAATTACCCAACTGAAGCTCAAATCTTATAAGTTCTTCCTAACACTCTGTTACTGAGACACCCCATGTTTCCCCAAGGAGTATGTTCTCCCTCCATCAATGAGTAAGAAGCCCATCTTGCTTCATTGTCAGCATGTTCCTGGTGGTCTTTGGCTAAAGGGCATTGACAGCCCTTGGTAAGCATAGGTGGGGTAAATAACTGGGTGTATAAAGGGTGACTGTGCCACCCCTCTTTCAGGGGAGCCTTAACTGAGGAGCTGACCTTTGCGCTGGTTCTTGAAGGATGGTTGGGCTTTCCCAGGCAAGCAGAGTCAGAGAGAAATCAGAGGAAGTGGCATGGGCGAAAGCTGGCTTCAGAAAAATGAAAGGGGAAGAGCCATGTGGGTGGGGTGAACCGGGAGGATATTGTGAACAAATATGGAGATCTTAATAGGTCCGCTTAATCTTGTAGACAAAGAGGACAGAGAACTGGGAAGTAAAGTGCTCTAAATTTGAAATCTGGTTGAAAGGAGAATTCCCTGAGTAACCATTACTAATTTTTTTTCTAAACCTTTTTCCTTCTCCTTTTTTTCTATATGGAGAGGGTGTAGGAGTTGAGGGGACGGGGATCTTGCTTTTGTTAAATCAAAATTGCATAGTTTGAGTTTTCCCAGTTTTCCCAATCTTAAGTTTAAGGCACATGCCTGGCAACACCAAGCCCTTTACTCCCTGAATATTGTGAATTCTGAGTAGATCTGAAAATTAAGAGGCCAGTGGTATAAGTTTGAGCCTGAGTCTGAAAGCCCAAGAATCAGAGTGCTAGTGTCTGAGGGCAGGAGAAGGTGGATGTCCCAGCTCAGGCAGAGGGCAAATTTGCCCTTTCTGTGCCTTTTTATTTTATTCATGCCCTCAGGGAATTGGACAATGCCCACCTAACACTGGTAAGGGTGATCTTTACTCAGTCCCCTGATTCAAATGCTAATCTCTTCCAGAAACACCCTCACAGACAGAAATAATGTTTTACCAGCTCTCTGGGTATTCCTTAGCCCGGTCAAGTTGACATATAAAATTAACCATCACACCTTACTAATTGGTCTTGTATCATATAAGTGTTCATTCATTTTAGGTCTTTTGAAAATAACATATATCTGATAAAGTTGAAGTAGACCAAAATTACCCCAGTCTTACAAATCCTCCCTAGTGCCACCCTAGACTACCAATAGAGAGAATTTTGTGTACATGTGTGAAATCCATGTTTTAATATTTTTACTACATATGTACTGATAAGCCATATAAATATTATTTTGTACTTTTAAACACAAGTAGTATCACAATGTTGCATCATTTTCTTGTGCACTTTTTTCACTCAATGTCATGTTTTGAGATTCAGCTTCTTTGGTTAATATATGAAAAGATTTTAGTAAACCTAAAGCCCGTAAAGACCATGGAAGTAACTACTATTATTATTTTCATTATTATTAATATATAGACTTAGACCATTCCCTGTAATTACTTTATAGTTATCGATCACTGATTATACTACATTTTACTTATCTATTCCCCTATTGGTGGATATTTAGGTTATTTCCAATTTTTGCCAATTTTAAACAATATCCTATAGGATATCCTTAAACAAGTCATGCTCACTGTTTTCAAGAGTTTGTTTTTACTTAAAAGTGGATTTGCTGGGTTGTAAAGAGAATGTATTTTGAGTCTTACTAGGTATTGTCAAGTTGCTCCCCAAAATGTCTGTAATCATAAGCAATGTATAAGAATTCCTACTTTTCTATATCTTTGCCAACTACAGTGTCAGATTTTTCAAAAATCTGTGGGTGCAAAGTGATAATCTTTGTTTTAACTTTCATTTTCCTGTTCACTAATAAGTGAGATTGGGCTTTTTTTTTTTAACAATTATTGTCGATTTACATCCTTAAGCTTTTTCCAGGGTCACCGATCCCTTTGAGAAGCTCCCTCAGAAAAATGCACGTATGCACACACACCTCACTTTGTATACACATCAAGGGGCTTCACAGCACCCCTGAAGACCAGCCATGGACCCCCTCAAAGTAGGGACTCTGGAGATTTTAATGGATATAAGAACCACCTGGGAAGCATGTGAAAATGCAGATTCCCAGGGCCCATTTTTGAGGATCCTGACTCGAGGTGTCTGGGGTAGAGTCTGAAAGGTTCGTGAAGGTGATAATTTTTAGAAAGACAGCTTTAAGGATTCCTGTATTCCCAGTTAGAAATCCTATTTCTGCTTTCCAAAATTTTCCCTTCTCCCATAGCTATGAAACAAAGGATAAAATCACCAAGTTTAATGTACAAAAGCTATAACTTGCCTTCAAACTGATGCTGTAGCTACTTTTAAATCCAGAGTTACTACTGCAGACACACCTTGTACCTCTCATCAACTTTGCCGGTTGGGGGTGGGGGGGGGTGACAAGATGAATAAGTAGGGTGTCATGTGATGCAAAGAAAAACACAAGGAAAGGAAAAAATTTAGGAAATTCTAAGCTATGCAGAAAATGCTACATAAAAAGCATCTCCTTACTAAATATGAACAGTGTGTGTTTGGAATGGTTTGGGTTACTAATTTTATTACATGAGCAAGCTCATTTCTTTTCTGCCAGATACTTTAAAGATTCTCTTGTGAAAAGAAGGAAATAAATTTAGTTTCCTCTCATCTAAATTCACATAAGTGTCTGTCATAAGATGAAGAAAACTGATTGCCTCAACTGCAAATAAGATGTTTTCTATTTTAAAACCTAGTACTAAGGAAGCCATGAACCAGAGAATTTGTGGGGCATTTAGAGAGCAGTTAAGAATACTTTTTGTATGATAATGAATGTTACACAGATACATTTCTCCCCTTTTTATTTTTCAGGTCTGCAGATTTCAAGAGAGAGTTAATCCTTGTTTTTGACTCAGTCACATGAAATGCGTTCCTTTCTGAGCTGTTCGAAGGCCAACATCCTCTTGAACCTTCGGTGTAATTCAGCTCTGTGAATGATGTCAGGAACAAGAATTAGGATCCGGTTCTAGGACTTTAGAATGACTCACTGGTTAACTTTGGTCTAGTAACAATAGAAAAATGACTCAGTTGCTCTGTCTGTGAAACTGGGGCAGTGATGCTGGCTGCCTGCCTCGCATGAAGGGATGAAGGAAGGCTAGGTTTATGAGATAACAGAGGCTTCTGGTGCAGGGGAGGGGGAGAGATGCCGAGAAAAAGCCAAAGACCATGGTGGGCAGGGGGAGGCGCAACCTGACACAGGACTCTGAGTCTTACGTATAGGCTGTTCTGTAAACAGTGGAGAAAACTAAATGAAGTCAGCTCCCATCCCTTGTCATTCTGGAAACTATCTTTCTACTTTTATGGGTAACTCACTGGGTTCAGAGTAAAAATGGTGGCCCAGGCTTCCTGAAATTTTCTAATGCCCATTATCTTGTTCGTTTGGCCATAGAGTACTTCTCATACTATATAGATTCTCCCAATTCTAGATTGTATGTTCATTAAACATAGAAGTTATAATTGATATATAAATATATATGTGTATGCCTGGTAAAATGTTTGGCACTTTCAAAATAAATACTGTATGTGTTGGGTAAATGAGTTCTTACACACAGGGTGCACCCCAACAATTTTCCCCGTATTAAAGCCACAAAGAAGAAGATTGGGAGGTGGCTGGGGAGACACTTCTGCTACCATACTCATTCCTGCCTGTATTATTTATGATACGGACATGATTGCAGTAACAGAGACCAAGTAACCATACTTAAACAAAATAGAAATTTATTTCTCTCCCTCATACAACATGACTGCTCCATAGTGTCACAAACCCAAGTTCCTTCCACTTTTCTTTGGGTGTTACCCTCAGCTGCATGGTCCAGGTAGCTCACCACAACATCCACATCCTGGCTGCTAGAATGGGAAAAGGAAGGAGAGCACATACTTCCTCTCAAGAACACATCTCTTCTATCCACAGCCCTTCGGCTAGAACTTAGTCACATGACCACACCGAGCTGCAAGGGAGCCTGGGAAATGTAGTCTATATTCTGACTAGCCATAAGTCCAACTAAAAATCATTGGTCTCTAACAAAAAGAAGGCAGAAAAGAATATTGGGACAGCTAGCCATCTCTGTCACACTGCCCAGCATAAAAAATAAAAGCAAAAAGATGTGGATTTCCCAGTCACTAGAAAAGTCCCCAATAGACTCAGAAGGAGCTGGCACTAACTTGTCTCATGAGGGTATTAATCTACATGAAGTCAACCCAGATGTTCATTCAGGGAAAACACTGTTCTCAACTTTGTGTATTTGCCTTTTAAACAACTTTTACTTTCATATATTAATCTCTGATATCTTTAAACATCCTTTCCTATACCAAATTTGGGTTTCCATACTGCAGCTAAAATTTTATGTTTTGGGGTTTTTTTTTTTACCTCTATGGGAATAAAAGCCCACTTACTTTGATTACTACACATACAAGATTTGACGATGAATGCATTCAGTGTGAAATCAGGCATCTGCCTGCATTCAACTTAGGAAATAAGAATAAAAAACCGTAAGCTTGCCAAGAATAGGAGAGGTTATGAATGATCAGACAACCTAATAGTCATAATAATTAACCATAAAATATTGAGGACTTACTTTTTGCCAAGTGCTTTACCTAAATCATCTCATTTAGAATACAAAATAGATATAGAGATAGAGATAGAGATCAAAGAGGAACGTAGTACTGCTACTATCCCCATCTGCAGCTGAAGAAATCGGGTTTAGGAGAGTAGAGTAACTTTCTAAGACCACCCAGCTACCAAGTGGCAGAGCCTGGGCTTGAACTCAAGGATCTAGCACTAGTATTGGTATATTTAACCACTGAACTACACCACCATGCTGATGGAATGGAGGACTATGAGTAAATTCCCACGTGTCTTTCCCATCCACCATCACATGCACAGATACCAATTCTGTCAATCACCCTACTTGGGAGTACTGGGACACGAAAACTAAGCAAGAGAACAAACGTTTCAACCTTGAGCATTTAAGAAGTGATCTTTGGGCTTCCCTGCTGGTGCAGTGGTTGAGAGTCCGCCTGCCGATGCAGGGGACACGGGGTCGTGCCCCGGTTCCGGAAGATCCCGC
>NW_006796149.1:955622-973408 GCF_000442215.2 Lipotes vexillifer
CGGCGGAGCGGCTGGGCCCGTGAGCCATGGCCACTGAGCCTGCGCATCTGGAGCCTGTGCTCTGCAACGGGAAAGGCCACAACAGGGAGAGGCCTGCGTACCGCAAAAAAAAAAAAAAAAGGTGATCTTTAAGCCTTCACAAAACCTTTGTATAATGAAGAATTTTTTTAAAAAAAACTTTAAATATATTAAAAAATAGTTCTACATTTGATAATTTTCTTCTGCAATTATTAATGTTCACAAAATCTAAGCTACTCCAGATGTCACATCTACAAACTACTCTTATATAGCATTACCTGCTATTGTAACTCATCACGTAATAATTTAAGTCTACGTCATCCACAGAGTGAATTCCAGGAAGGTATGTCCCTGGTTTTATTCCCAAATTAGGAAAAGAATGGGTGTCCAACAACTATTTATTGAATAAATCAGTGTTTTCCTTCAACATATCCCTTTAGCATTATTTGCAAACTAGTAGAAATTGTTAATATAAATAATTATATTATTAGATGTTGCTGTTCTTCAAAATTTGATACGAAGAACTTGCACTATAAAAAGTTTTGCTTAATCCATGTTAACTTATCACAGGAATTTAATATCTCACTGACTTGAGTGTGTCTGTGTTCCCTGTGGGATTTCATTTCTATTAATAAGTTTGTTTACTGGACTACTTTTCGCCCCCAACATTTTGTGTGGTTGGTGTTAAATTTGACACCAGTGGATACGTGAAGGAGTCAAGTCATTAAGATATCAAACTGCTTCAGAACATGGTATTTAGGCTCCAAGGAGAAGGACCCCAGGACTCATCTGTCTTTAATAAAGCCATTCTTGAAAAGAAATTCCTTCTCCCTGAGATATATAATTAATATAACATGATTATATTAATTTCTCCCCAGAGATTCAAGGTGAAAACTTAAGGATACTTTTCACCCTGGAATTCTGATTCTTCCCCTAGGAGGACATGATTCCTACCAAGTTTACACAGATGCTTAATGGGTCAAATGCCTTGTAAAAACTGAAGGGACTTTTACTTCCTTAGGGTTTTTTTTTAATGGTTGCTCTCTCAAATGCATGTTTGTTTTATTGTTTCATTTTTCTGAGCAAGCCCTCTCTCCACACCTATCTCCTAATCCAGATTTTCAAGTGCAGGATTGTAAAGAATGAGTATTTGCCAGGTGAGGCTTGGCCAAGGGTTTGAATACCACCCTACCTTTTACCTCTGGTGGGAGCCCTGAGTCTTTATGAGGCTGCATTGAAGGTTCCTCACTGAATGTTCACAGAAAGAAGACATGTAGACTGGCCAGTTGGTTTTCTTCCATGAAATTTTTCCTCCAATGTTTTATTTTGAAAATTCTCAAGCTTACAGGAAAGTTGAAAGTACAGTTTAATGAACACCTATAAACTTTTCATATAGGCTAACTGGATGTTAGCATTTTCCATGTTCCAAATGTTCCAAAGAATATTTATTTTCTTTCTCTTAATATATCTATACACTTACGAATATTTATATATTTTCTTACTAAACCATTTGAAAGTAAATTGCAGAGATCATACTTTCCCCCTGAATATTTAAACTTGTATCTCCTACAAAAACAAGGATATTATCCTACATAGCCACAATACCTTGTCATCCCAAAGGAATTTACCATTGGTTCAATGACATTATCTACTATACAATCCATAATCAAATGTTCCCAGTTGTCCCATAATGCGCTTTACAGTTGGATTTTTGGGCAGGGAGAGGGACATCCACGTTCATTCAAGGTTCATGCGTTGCATTTAGTTATCATGTATATTTAAGTGTTTTAAAATCTAATTCTACCTACCTCCAGTCCTGCTTTTTTTGTTTTGTTTTGCTTTTCAAGTTTTTTGAAGACTCTGGGGCAGTTGTCTTATAGAAGTCCCATGTTCTGAGTTAATCTGATTGCTTCCTTGTGATTCAATTCCTCTTAAGCAATTTTGGCAAGAATAGTACATTGTAATGCTGTTCCCATGAACTTTGAACAAACTCCAGAACAAGGATTTTACCAAGGCCTCAGTGATCGAATTCAACAGAGTTTAAAAAATGTCATTTTTTAAAATGAGATTTAATATATACTGCTTTTAACAGAAGGGTGTGATGTCCACAGCAAAATGAAAGATGGGGTGTCAAAGATTCTTGTCCAAGATTATTAATAACTTAGTATGTTTGAAAGAGGCCCTTGTCATGTCAAATGTAACAAACTTTGTTGAATAATCAGAATTGAGATTTGGGCAGGGTCAGCCTCTGCCCTTGTAAAGTGGATAATTACTAACTTGGTGCAATTTCAGGAATGCAGGAGGTGGCTCTTTCCCACTCAGCTACACTGCCTCTATTATGTGAGCAATGATTTCCATCTACTACTATTAATCATCAAAGTGCTTTAATGAATTAGCTACTATATGTCGGGTCTATGCTTAGTGTTTTATTGATCTATTTCTTACGACGACCTCATATTAGAGATGGGAAACTGAGACTCAGAGACGTAACTTCCCCAAGGGCCCAAGCAGTATGCTTGGAATTTGCAACAAAATCTGCATCACTAACTGAAGTTCCATAATTCCATGTTTCATCTGGTGCTCTTCTATTCCCCAGTCTCACCTCATTCACCAAATAGCCTTCTCTTTTTTCTCTAGAACGTACACTGCACTGGGCATCCAATAGCAGCACTTTATGCCAATAAGTCCCCCTAGAAATTATGACTAATATTATGTGTGTCATGTCTGCTTTGTGCCAGGCACCTCGCTGAATCCTCTATACACCACAGCTCATTTACTCTTCCCAAGAACCACATACAGAAGGTGTATATTAATTATGTCCTATGGCCACTCGGCTAGTAAATGTCAGAGTGGGGGTCTGAGCCAGATCTGACTACAGGCTTGAGCTCCTAACCTTTCAGCCTGGATGAAGGACTAACATGGCAACCCTGGACAATACAATGGCCCAGAGACTTGCCAGTAGTAATAAAGGCCACAACATTAATTCATTAAGCTCTGAACTCCTCTGCCCCCATGCTGCCAGGAGGACAACTAAAAAGAGACTCCCAAAACATTCCCCTAATGGCCCATTAACTCATCAGCTCCTGTGAGCAAATCACTGCATGACATTCCTCTCTCACAGAAAAGATTTATCTTCCTGTATCCAGAAAGAACCAAGACACCACTCACAGGAAGAGCACACACACACTCTATCTCTATTTGTTATCCATCCTACACAAAATCTTTGAAATGACTGAGTTTAATAAAGATGTTTCCCTGAAGCAAATGTTCCAGACTAAAATCAGAACACAGTCTGACTATGATCACTATGTCTATAGCAAGGATATCCCCAAGAAACAAACAAACCAAAAAATCAACTTAGCCAAATGCATCCAACCTGTTCTCCAGGCTCTTCTAATGAGCAGGACATCCGGAAGGGGAGGAAAGTTGGGATAAACACCTCCTGGGTGCCTGCCTTATCCATGCCCTGTTCTTTGACAACTGTGCCTCACCCATGACCCCAGCTCCCTACCACAGCTGATGGGACCAGGAGTACAGGAGTAGATTCTTGTTAGGGCACCTCTCCTAGAGACCAGAATTCCGGAACTCCTCTTTCTTGTCTTAAACTGAGAAGAAAAGCCAGTCTTCAAAGGGAGGAAAAACAGAACAAAGCAGGTTCTCTGAGAGAGACAGACATCAATCCAAGTGGACTTGTGGCAGCCACAAATCTCAATTTGCCCTCAATACTGTCCAGTGACCCCTCTACACATCCTTGGTTTATTTCCCTTCCCATTTCCAAAGTACATATTCACCCCTCTTCAAACTCCAACCCTCCCATGCCCACCTGCCCTCTCATTTGAGTCCTCAATTATATCCCCTATTTTCCTTCCACAGGCTTCTCACTCTCATGATTATGCCCCCTCTCCTGGATTATTCCCATGAATATACAGTAATTATTGCCCATCTTTAAAAAAGGAAGATCCTCCCTTTTCCACACATCCTCTTCCAGCAACCACTTCATTTTCTGCTCCTCTTCAAAGCAAAGGGTTATCTCTGTTTACTTCCTCCACTTTAAAAATGTTTAATCTTATACTCTTCAGTCCACTTCCTTGCCCATTGCACCATGAAGACTGGTCTCATCAAGGTTTCTAATGATGTCCATGTTTGCCAAATCTAAGGATCCCTCTCCTAATCTTTTCTTACTTGGCTGTTTGCAGCATTCAGCAAAGACGAGCATTACCTACTTCACAAAGTTTCCATGACATGGCTTTCTCCTGGCTTACCTTCTACCTTGCTGCCTCATCTTCATCAACTTCACTGGATCTACCTTATTCTTTTGCTCTCCAAATATTGAGGGAAAGGAGAGTGGATCACGAAAGGTAGGAAAGCAAATATAATTGTGCATTATGGATCTGCCTTCCCCTTGGGATCAAGCATGATTGATTGCTTCATCTCCCAGGATCAGCTTCCAAGAGGCCACATGAATGATGACATCTTAGAACTGGCTTTCACAGAGACAAAGAGGGAAGAATTTATTTCCTCCCTCCCATTCCCCAATGGCCAGAGGTTTACTCCATGGAGGACAGACTCCTCCTCACTTCCTAATTGCTTCTACAAAGGCACTGAGCAGGTCTGCATCAACAGGGAATCCCCAGGATGGAAGACGATAGGCACCTGAGAAACAGGACTTCGTCAGGTTGCACCCACAAAAAGTCAGTGGGAGCCCACACAGAACCAACAACAGAGGCAGAACAAAAACGCAAAGGTTCCTGGGTCAGGTGAGGCAGAGAGCACCAGAAATAACTCATAAGAGGTGTCTTATACAACATCCCTGTCCTCTCCTCCCAGCTCCAGCCTTGCCTACTGACGTTTCCACATCAATGTCTAAAAGGCACATTAACGTGGTCGAAAGAGAACGTTCCTCCCTCCCTACCCCAACATGTTCCTCCTATGTCTTCTCTATCTTGGTCAATAACATCTTATTTATTTATTTATTCATTCATTCATTTATTTATTCATGGCTGCGTTGGGTCTTTGTTGCTGTGCGTGGGCACTTTCTAGTTGTGGCGAGCGGGGGCTACCCTTCGTTGCAGTGCATGGGCGTCTCACTGAGGTGGCTTCTCCTGTTGTGGAGCACGGGCTCTAGGCACGCGGGCTTCAGTAGTTGTGGCTTGTGGGCTCTAGAGCGCAGGCTCAGTAGTTGTGGCGCACGGGCTTAGTTGCTCCGCGGCAGGTAGGAGCTTCCCAGACCAGGGCTCGAACCAGCATCCCCTGCATTGGCAGGCGGATTCCTAACCACTGCACCACAAGGGAAGTCCAGTCAATAACATCTTAATCCAATCAGTTGCTATGCTAAAAATTGAAGAGTTACCATTGGTTTCCTCTCATTGCCCTCCCCTCCCCAATTCATCTACCAGTAGATCCTGTTGGCTCTAGCTACAAAATGCATCCCAAACCCATCCACTTCTCTCTGTCTGCCCTATAGCCAACCTAACCCCATCCATCACCATACCTCAGCTGGACTCTTCTGGACCTAACTGGCTCTCCTGCTCTTTACTCTTCCACAATACAGTCTTCACACAGCTGCAGCCAGAGTGAGCCTCTTTTTAAATTTTTTACATTTCACTATAAAAAATTTTCAAACATAAACAGAAGTTCGAAACAGTTGTAACAATATTAATAGTAACAATATTAACAATAGTGACAACAGTGAACAAACAAACAAAAAAAACTGATGGTGAATCAAAACTCCATGTGCCCACCTTCAACAAGTATCCAATCATGGCCAATTCTGTTTCATTTCTATCTCTAATTTGAGATAAATCCCAGATACCATATCATTTGATCTATGATTTTGCATAAGTTTCTATCTCTTAAAGATACAAAGTTCTTTAAAGAACTTTAAAAAAAATCAAAGATCAATAAAAATTGCAAGCAAGTTTTTAAAAACCATAACTACATAACGTCACAGAGTGTTCTTTTTAAAAGGTGAAGCAGGTCATGCCATTTCCTTGCTGAAAACCTTCCAGTGGCTTCCCATCATGCTTTGAATAAAGCAAAACCCCTTATTAAGGTTTAGAAGGTCCAACCTCACATGGCCCCTGCCTGCATCTCTGATCCCATTCCTGACCAGTCTCCCACTGCACACCAGCCACACTAGTACTGCACGTTCTCTCCTCCCCGAGAACCCTTGCACTAGTTGGTCTCTCGGCCTGAGGCTCATCCTTGCCATCTTCCAATGCTCAGCTCTTTCCTGTCGTTCAGGTCACAGCTTACATAAGAGCACCTTTTATCACCTGTCTCAAGTAGCCTCCCAGTTGTCACCACATGGTCCTCTTCTAATCCTCTCCATAGTCCTTTGCCCATGATATTTCCGGTGTACCCTGGACAGGTTTATGCTTATTGTCAAGCATGACTATTACTAGCATTTCATTCACTCTCAAATGTGGCCAACAAATTTTATGGTCACCCTGTTAATAAGAATCTTATTTTTGTTTGACTTTGGGTTGCTTATTGTCAATTTCCTTCTACAAGAATATAAGCTCTTTAACAAGACAGCTCTCATCTGACTAGTTCTCCACTGTATCCACAGTGCTTGGCACATTGTCGGGGGCGGGGGTATGTGGAAGGAAGGAAGGGAGGGAGGGAGGGAGGGAGGGAGGGAGATCTCAGGCTCTGACTTTCCAGTCCTGGTTCCAATCAACCTTTGTACTCTCCTATATTAGGCTTCCATAATTTTCTATAAATGTTTCTATTTTGCTTAACATAGATCAAATGGGTTTCTGTGATTTTTAATCAAGCAATTCCTGATAGCTGCTGATTACTTTCAAGCAATTTTTTGTTTTCCCATTTGTATCACAGTTTTCTTCCAGAGAATTGCTTTCTTTAATTAAACAAAACAAACCAAAAAAAAAGCCCTATCATCAGAGCCACTGTTATGAACTGAATATTTGTATCCACCCCCCCCCCAATTCATATGCTGAAATTCTAACCTGCAATGTGATGGCATTAGGATGTAGGGCTTTTAGGAGGTGATTAGGTCATGAGGATAGAATCTTCATGAGTGGAATTAGTGCCCATATAAAACGGATCCCAACAAGGACCTATGGTATAGCACAGGGAACTATACTCAATATTTTGTAATAACCTATAAGGGAAAAGAATCTGAAGAAATATAGATATATATGTATAACTGAATCACTTTGCTGTACATCTGAAACTAACACAACATTGTAAATCAACTATACTTCAAAATAAATAAATAAAATAAAATGGATCCCAGAGAGCATTCTTGTTCCTCCTGCCATGTGAGGACAGTGAGAAGACAGTAATCTATAAACCAGGAAGCGGGCTCCCACCAGTTACCAAATCTGCTGGTGACTTGATCCTGGACTTCCAGCCTCCAGAACTGTGAGAAGTAAATTTCTGTTGTTATAAGCCACCCAGTCTTTGGTATTCTATTATGATAGCCTGAACGGACTAAGATAGCTATCCTCCTAAAACACGAAAAATCCACCAAAAGTATTTTCCTTAACCATAAGCCATTGAGAAGTCTGGAATTGCAAACAAGCAGTCCAAATTAAAAGGTAATCATTTCTGCTCCACAACTACAATAAATATTAGTGACATTGGCAATAAAGCTTCAGATCCTGATTATGCATGGGCCCATTTTTACAAAAACATTTCAGTGGAAGATATAAGTACATTGTCAAAACAGCAATAAATCCTTGACATTAAGACCCTTTTTTTTTTTTTCATTTAAGCATGTGAAGCATGTGTATGGCCATTGCCTTCAGGTCACTCCATTTCAGGAAGTTCATGCTTTGTATAATCATTGTAAAATTAGAGCCATTTTGTAAGGAAAAGAATGGTAGTAGCATTCATTCACACACAACAATATCAAAATTGAACCTTGGAATTTTTTGTTTTTTGCTTTTTGATTTTAAATGGGAATGGTGGTAGCTAGAAGTTGCTCCAAGCTTCAGATGATGACTAATGAGAAGAATGTTGGTTCATAGTACCCAGTATTGAGAAAAATTTCATAAGCTCACTTCCCAAGTAATAGTAGCAGTCTTAAAGAACGAGGTAACCAATTATGGAATGAGATGAAGACATTTAACTGAAGAAATGTGCCGTAGACCATGGATCCCCAACTCCCCAGGCTGCAGACCTCTATCGGTCCATGGCCTGTTAGGAACCAGGCCGCACAGCAGGAGGTGAGCGGCAGGCGACCCAGTGAAGCTCCATCTGCTGCGCCCCATCGCTCCCCATCGCATGCATTGCAGCCTGAACCATCCCCCCGCCTGCCCCAACCCCCCATTCAGGAAAAATTGTCTTCCACGAAACCGGTCCCTGGTGCCAAAAAGGTTGGGGACCGCTGCCCTAGACCACCTTTCCTGCAACCTCAGATCTACTCTCTTTCCCCAGCCAAGAGGGAAAAATGAGTTTTAGCAACCAAAGGAAACACAGAAGGCCTCAGTACTGAACACGTACCACCCCTTCCTTTAGTGAGCCCACTCCCAGGAGAGACACGTGCCATTTCTGTACAAAAGGCACTATATATTCTTTCATTCCATGAAAACTTATTGCTTTGATCTGTGCTAGAGTTTGGGCAAACAGTGGTGAGTAAAATAGACAAAATCCCTGCCAGCATGGAGCTTATAGTCTTGTGGCTCCCTCAAAAATAACACTGTCCGAATGCCAGCCTATGTCATTTTTCTTTCAAGGAGGCAGCATTTCATAGGCCTTATGGTCAGTCAGAGGACCTGGGTTCAAATCCTGGCTTTACAACTTAGTAGCTCTGCAATCTCAGGCAAGTTACTTAATTTCCCTGTGCCTAAGTCTCCTCTTCCATAATATCGTAAGTTTTGGGGGGAGGATTAAATGGGTAAAGGAATTAATAAAATAAATAACAGTGTAAAGCAGTTAGATTAATGCCTGACACAAAGAAAGCTATAGATGAGAGTTTGCCATTTCTATTGTTATTACAGTAAAGAGTGGGATTGATTGAAGAGGCCTGTATTTGGAACACTTAATCTATGAACATTATGCACCCAAACATGCCTGAACACAGTTTCCTGGTAGCCAGCCCCCTTTTTCTCCAGACAGGAATTATGAGGTTTCTTATCTGGAAAAGCTGAATGGCTGCAGAGAAAAGACCTCCATAGATTGGCATGTGGAAGTTTCCCAGCATTGAGCCAAGTCCCTGCCAATCACCCTAAAACAACTACCATTGGACAGCAAGCCCCACCCAGGTCAGAAGCATTCCCATTCTGCTTTCCAGCAGCTCTCTCTTAATTATGAATGAAGTGCTACAGGTGACCAGACCTTTAATAATAGAGAGACACCAAGAAAAACAAATAGGTAACGGCATCTCAGAGTAAACAAAGAAAATATAGAAAACCGAAGAGAACTCGAATCTTTTGAAAGGTTAAAAAAGATATTGCATCTATAAAAACAGCATCAAAATGCTATTTTAAAAAAAGAACAGAGAACAAGAAAGAGTTCTGGGGAAATTAAAAATAGGGCTGCTAAAACTGAAAATCCAATAAAACAGTTGGAAAATAAGATTAAATATATATATATACACACACACACAAACACACATATACATATACTTATCCCCTCCCCCTTCCCCAACAGCAGCATCATAAAGTCTATCTTGTCTTCCCTAACCCATTTTCCTTCCATGTCCCATACCCTGGGCTTCACTGGAGGGCTCCTGACAACTAGAAATATCTGTAATCTTAAAGCCTGTGGCACATGAGGCTGGCAAATGTCCAAGGAGTGAAGGAAAGAATGAATGATTGACAGCAGTGGTGAAGCCCCAGTATGACCTCTGCCAACCTCCTTGGCTCAGTTTATGTTGCCTCTTCCTGAATATTCTCTCACCCACTTTGCACAAAAAAGAGGCCTTAGCAAAGTTTATGAGTACATGAACATTGGACTTGAAATTACACAGATCAGATTTTACCTCCAGAATCTGCTATTAAGTTTTCAGAGAGGCAAGGGTCATGTTTGCCAGAACACCCAGTGGCTTGCACTCTTGTTGTCACCATCAGCCAAAATGGTGACATCCATTTTTTTGAATGGCCTTTGTCAATGCTGGCCTGAGAATATGCTGCATGAAATGATAGTGATTAGTATTAAATTAATGATGATAATCAAATACAACACACATACACAAATGCAAAACAGAAGATAAAGATGAATAATATGAGAGGAAAAACAGAATATATAAAAGATCAATCCAGTTCAAATATTGGTAGGAATTCCAGAAAGAAAAAACAAAGAGCATAAAATTATCAAATAAAGAACTCAGGAAATTTTCTCAGAGTTTAAAGAACATTAACCTTCAGGTTGAGAGACTTTAGAACAAAAAAAAAAGCTATACCAAAAAGCAGTATCATGAAACTCCAAAACATCAGACATAAAGAGAACAAATGTAATCCTTTCCTCACATCATATACCAAAATTGATATACCAAAATTAAATGTGTAAGTCAAAACTTGGTATCTTTTAGAAAAGAATACAGCATAAAATCTTCATGTCCTTATGATAGAGAAGTATTTTTAAAATAAGACACCAGGTGCATAACTTACACAGGAAAAAAGTGACACATTTGACTACACTAAATTCAAAACTTGTATTACATCAGAGAAGACTGTAGCAAAGACTTCCTAGTTGTTCACTCACCCTTTTGTCCTTTCCTCCTGTACACACAGCCAGACTGCATTTCTCATCCTCACCTGCAACAAGATGTGGCCACTGTGACTGCAAACTGGCCAGTGAAATGCATACATTTGAGACAAGATATCCTCCATCATTTTAAAGCTATCTGGCTAACAGTGTTTTCAGTATTTCTAAGGGTTCAAGACATTTATGAAGCACTGTCTTTGGGCTCAGCACGGAGGTAGGTGCAACAGAGCAGTTAAGGACAACATTCTGGAGCCTCTCAGCTCTGCCAGTTACTAGCTGTGTGACCTTAGGCAAGTTACTTCACGTCTCTGTGCCTCATATGTCCCAAATGTGGGACATAATAAGGACAGGGTTACCACAAGCAGACATTATAAAATTTCAATAATATATAGTAAGTGTTCAAGTATCTTGACTTCTATTACACTTTTTTTTTTTTTTTTGCGGTACGCGGGCCTCTCCCGTTGCGGAGCACAGGCTCTGGACGCACAGGCTCAGCGGCCATGGCTCACGGGCCCAGCCGCTCCATGGCGTGTGGGATCTTCCCAGACCAGGGCACGAACCTGTGTCCCCTGCATCGGCAGGTGGACTCTCAACCACTGCGCCACCAGGGAAGCCCCTTCTATTACACTTTTGAAAAGGATTTAATCCACAATATGAGTGTCAAAATGGGAGGGAAATAAAAATCAATGCAATAAGAAGACCTTTTCATTGTCTAGTGAGGCACCTGACACATAGTAGGTGCTCAATAAACATTTTTGAATGAACAAGTGAATGAATATGAGAGTAAGTAATAGTGAGAAATTTACTTAGACAGGATGGGCATGAGCCTCTCGGCACTATTCAGCAATTGTTTCCAGTGTTTCTTAGCCCCAGTTTACATTAGAATCACTTGGGAACTTTCTAAAAACACGAGTAGTAGAACCCCACCAACCAAATCAACTGAATCAGAAACTCTCGGATGGGAAGCAAATACTGGTATTTTTTTAAATACAGGTGGTCTACTGTGCACCAGGTTGAGAATCATTGTTTTAACTCATTCTGAGTTGACTCCTTTTCTATTCTGCATGGTAACTGTCCCTAAAAACGGCCTTACTTCTTCAGGCCCCCAACTCCATCCCCAATGCCCTTATTCTTGGCAGGTGACTATTCTTCATCTTCTCTCTTCTGTCTCATCTTTCACTCTCCTCTTCCCTGCTCTTCCTATTTCAGGAGAATGAGTGGGTCCCTGGACTCATTCACTGTCTCCATTTGAACCTGCAGTTGCCCACTTTTGCAGTTATCATACTGTGCTATCAAGTAAGTCATGCAACTGTCCACTCTCCAACTAGACAGTAAATTCCTCAGAGGCAGGGTCCATTCATCTTTGCAGTCTCGCTGTGAAGACAGGTGGTAGTACACTCCCTCAGGTGTCAGAGAAGAAAAGCTGATGCCCAGCACATGGCAAGCACTTCATAAATGTCACTGAATAGGGAGGTGGGACCTTCACCTGGGCCTTGAAGTGTCAGTAAGAATAAAGAAAGAAAAGAGGGAATTTCATAAGAGGTATAGAAAATAAAAACTAAAATATGGAATTCAGAACATCAGCATTTAAATCTTCCTAGAACTTTCTAGAAACTATCACCATTAAACTTCAACAATACATATGCATCACTACTGCTTCACACCAAAATTCCTATGGTTGCAACTAAAATATGTCTTTTGAAAGTACTTTTGTCAAGTATAAAAGGCAACATAAATGAAAGAATGCTACTAAGAGAAAAAAGAACACAAGAGAGAGACAAATCCACAAAAAGCATCATTTTATTTCAACAAGTAGATACAACTGCAACTCCTTCTCTTGCTCCTCAGTGTCCAAATCTGTAAAATGGAGATAATAATAATACCACCTTCCACAGCTTGCTGAGATGATTAAATGAGTTAATAAATATGAAGAGCATAGAAGAGTATCTGGCATATAGTAAGCACAATAAATTGTTAGTTTTTTAATATTATTATCTTCAAAATGTTCATGCTTGCAGCTTTCAATTAGGAAAGGAAAAGAAGAATGACTTTGGGAAAGAGGAGGATGGCCAGGAACTTTTCATAAGCCATCTGATTTGAATCCTCTCTATAAAACTATAAGTAGGTAACACTGTGCCCATTTTACAGATGAGGAAACAGAGGCTCCAAGCCGGATGGCTATTCAGTGCCCTTCAGGCACATTCTCATTCTATAGGACAATGCAAGTACTTTCCCTTTCAGAGAAGACTTCCCTGTCTACTGAAACCATTAATTCCATGGACACAATTCCACTATAATGTGCTAAAGACCACTGAAGCTGTTCACCCCTGCTAAATGGCACTGTAATCAAACTGTCAAGAAGGCTTGGAAACTCAAAGACTGCTATTAAATCATCTTTCTGGCCTCTCGTTGCCAGGGAAAGTAATCTCAACTCCTTTAACCTTTCCTTGTAGGTGCTATTTTCCTAGCGCTTAGTCATTGTCACTTTCCTCTGCAGTCCTGAACCTCAGAGGGACCTAAGAGAGGCTGCCTTGGATGGGCCTGTTACCCTACATGCTCCACCTCTCTCGCTGGCTAGTTTTGGCAACCCTGCTTAATATCAGGGTTTGTCTAATTTTCTTAGTTTTCTTAAAGAAGTAAGTTGACATGGTTGATCCCATTTATCTTTGTCTTTTATTTTATTTATGGGCATTCCTTTTTTTAAATTATTGAGGTGTAATTTACATACAGTAAAGTTCACACCTTTTAGTGTACGATCCTATGAGTCTTAACAAATGCATGCAGTGATATAACCATGACCATGAAGATATAGAGCATTTCAACCATCTCAAAAAGTTCCCTTGGGACTTGCCTGGCGGTCCAGTGGTTAAGACTCCATGCTTCCAATACAGGGGGCATGGGTTCGATCCATGGTCGGGGAACTAGGATCCCACATGCCACATGGCATGGCCAAAAAGCAAAGAAAAATAGAATAAAATAAAAACAAAAAGTTCCCTTATGGTTTTTTGTTGTCCCCTTCAGCCCCTGACAACTACTATCTCTTTTCTGTCTCTGTAGTTTTGCCTCTTCCCAAATGTCATATAAATGGAATCAGATGGTATGATTTTTGGCTTTTTAAGTCTCGATTGTTTGACTTAGCATAATGCATTTGAGATTCATCCATACTGTTGCACGTATCACAGGTTAGTTCCTTTCATTGCTCAGTGGGGTTTCATCATATGGACTATTCACCAGTTGAAGGACATTAGGGTTGTTTCTAGTTTTAGGTGTTTATGAACAAAGCTACTATAAACATTTGCATACAGGTTTTTGTATAACATAAGTTTTCAATTAGCTTAGGTAAACACCTAAAAGTGGGATTACTGAGTCACATGTTAAGTGTATTTTAATTTTATAAGAAATGCCAAACTATTTTCTAAAATGGCTATATCATTTTGCATTCCCACTAGCAATGGACAAGAGTTCGAGTTACTCTGCATCCTCATCAGCACTCAGTATTGTCAAGTTTTATTTTTTGTTATTTTATTTTATTTTATTTTTAGCCACTCTTTTATGTGTGTAGCATCTCATTTTGGTATTAATTTGCATTCCTCTAATGTGTTGAGCATCTTCTCATGTGCTTGTTGGGCATTTATATATTTTTAAAGTTTCCTTTCAAGTTATTTGTCCAATTTTTTAATTAAGGTTTTTTCTTAGTTCTGAGTTTTGCAAGTTCTTATATATTCTGGATAAAAGTCCTAAATCACATGTTGATTTCCTGCTTATTTTTTTTATCCTACCAAGGGGCTACATAGACATTTCTGAGATGAGTGTAGAGATGGTCCTTAGCTCATAGACACTAGTCACAAGGGAGGCAGACGTTTATAGAAGACAGAAAAGGCCTTGATTATATAGTAACCCAGAGTTTTTCATTCTCTTCATGTTATTCCATACAAGTTAGAACAATATGGTGGGTCTGTGGTCAGAGAGAAGAAAGACACAAAACTACACAAAAGTTTTCTTCGAGTGGGTCAAAACCAGTAAGGGAAGAATTAGTCTGGTAGCTGTTTCACTTTGAGACTAGACCAGAAGTTGCCATTTTCATTCTGCCCTTTCTCTTAAGAGTAAGAATCCCCACTACTTCCCGCACCCCCACCTCCAATGGGCCCATCTAACTGGCTGAGCACCTGAGCCAGAATCAGAGAGGAATAAGAGGTTGGTCCTTAGAGAAGGGAACCGTAAAAGAAGGAGAGGAAGAGGACCTCCCTGCTGCCTCAGGGACTCAGTGTATACTGAGCAGTGACTTTCCATACTGAAACATCATCTAGACTCCTGGAGCATGTTTGATCAACAGAAATATTTTTAGGTAGGAAAGGCTGAGAGGTGGTAATCTACTTGGGGTCGCTGGAAAATCAGGAAGGACATGAAGCTATGTTTGCAAAGCTGTTCACAACGGATTGCAAAAATCAATTCTCCATATCAAAGAAGAGAGCAAAGGTGAAGCTTTCTACTAAAGGACTATAACATCGGGCCTCCTAGCCATTAAGGACAGAGTTAGGAAGAGAGTGAGGCCACCTCCCTATCTGTGTTTCCACTACTCATCTTTCACTAAGGAAAGATAGATAGATAGATAGATAGATAGAGAGAGAGAGAGATAATAAATAGACATTTAATCACTGGCTTTTAACTCTAATCAAATAATCCTAGAATTTCTGATTCTGTATTACTTACTTGACCTGAGAATATGTTATGATTTTGAAGCACTCATAACATCTAAGAAATGAAAAAAGACAAATTCAAATTGCCTGACATTTCTATGGTAAACCTAACTAGTCAATCTATTTTCATTTCCTTTCTCTTATGTCAAAATAGACAGTTAAACCTGAAGTACAGAAGTGTGAATTCCTCTTGGCACAAATGATACCAAACTTGACCCAGTAAATCACTAAATGCCTTGACCTCTACAGTTCTTCTGTTGGGCTCTACATTTTGGATTGAGAATTTCCTTAATTGTCTGCATTTATGTACATCTGTTCCACATCGTGGTACCCTGTGTAAGATGAGTGGTTCTGAAAGTACATCATCATGGATCATCGGTTATAATGAGAAGTAGATTAACCCAGGAGCATGCTATCAAATGATCTGCCAAAGGTACAGTTGACAAAGTCTTCATCAGTCAGTACTGATATAAATACCATCCTCCTCAGCGGATCATCGGCAATGTGTCTCTCAGAGCTAAATCAGTACTCTAATTGCAACATCAGTTATGGGCCCTGCTCAATGACGAGAGGGGCAAAGATATGAGGATGTTCTCAGCCGAAGCTATTTATACATGCCACATGGTCCTTAATTATGTGGTAGGGAGGGGATGCGAAGAGGTGGAAAATTGACATGACTAAAAACTAAATCCATCCGCCACCCCCTTTTGTACCATTCCAGCAAGAGGGAAAATCCTAGGCACTTCCTTTCTAAGAGAAAAAGGTAAGAAACCTCCAATCCTGTGGGAATGCTGTCTACCCAGTTGCCAACTGGCATTTCATAGCTAATAATCCTTTTTATTGTGTGAGTTCAAAACTTTAACAGGCTATGGGAGAGAAAAGTCAAGTTGCATATGCCCCAAATTAAATGAGCAGTCTCGGTAGAATCTCCTTTTATCCTTATAAGTAGAAGAAAGTTGCAGGTTAGAAAACTGATTTGGTTATTTCAGAACTCTGGTCAATAAAAAAAATCCATACTTCAATACAAAAGCCTTCTGGAACATAATATACAAACATTAATTACTTATTCATTAACTGATATATTAAATGCCAGAGATTCAAAATATAGTACAGGAAGAATATCAAATATATGATATATTTGGGAAGAAACAGTTATAATAGACTTCATTTATTTAGTGCTTCTATGTGTCAGAGACTGTGTGCTAAGAACCCTACCTATAATACCTCAATAAATTCTTTCTACAACTCAGTAACAGATATATTATTATCCACGTGTTACTGATAAGGAAACTATGGCTCAGAAGATTAAATGGTGCAAGTCACATACCATTTAAGTAGAACTGTCAGAATTCAAATTCTTATCAGACTCCAAAGTCTTTACTCTAAAACACTACTCTTGGGACTTCCCTGGAGGTCCAGTGGCTAAGACTCCACACTCACAATGCAGGGGGCCCAGGTTCGATCCCTGGTCGGGGAACTAGATCTCACATGCCTGCTGCAACTAAGATCCTGCGTGCCGCAACTAAACATGCCGCAACGAAGATCCCACGTGCCACAACGAAGACCTGGCGCAGTCAAAATAAATAAATAATGTTAAAAACATACAAATAAAAAAAATAAAACACTACTCTTTATTCTACCTATTTGTGTCAACTTCATAGCTTGTCTTACTGCCTACATCCTGCTTCCCTATAATGTCAACTGACCTATTTATGACCTTTCAAGGTAACTTCTCTCCCTCTTGTCTCTCCTTCACGCATCTTCAAGCTATGTATCCACTGTAAACAGCTCAACTTTCTACTTGTTTCTTATCTCAAATCTAATAATAAGATCATGATTGGTTCAGCTTTTCCCTGTGGGAGCAAAGATGGTGCCCCAGGCCCCCTCATAACATAGTGCTTATCCATGGTCAGGTACCTGGTCTTGTTCCAATTAGCTGGTGGCTGGTTGGGAGGGAGCAGGAGAGGAGGGGAGCCCCACCCTGTTAGCAGGAGCTGTGGGTGGGTCAGTTCCCCTTAGCAGAGGCTGCAGAAACTGGGATTGACTTGAGTAATACAAATATGGTGAAGAAATTCTTTTTTTTTTTTTAACAACTTTATTGGAGTATAATTGCTTTACAATGGTGTGTTAGTTGCTACTGTACAACAAAGTGAATCAGCTATATGTATACATATATCCCCATATGTCCTCCCTCTTGCGTCTCCCTCCCACCCTCCCTATCCCATCCCTCTAGGTGGTCACAAAGCACCGAGCTGATCTCCCTGTGCTATGTGGCTGCTTCCCACTAGCTATCTATTTTACATTTGGTAGTGTATATATGTCCATGCCACTCTCTCACTTCATCCCAGCTTACCCTTCCCCCTCCCCATGTCCTCAAGTCCATTCTCTATGTCT